>NC_141766.1:14924818-15042318 GCF_982258835.1 Parasteatoda tepidariorum | reverse complement strand
CTTCGTTCTAGAATTTTAATGGCCGTAATCTTGAATAATTTTCCACTTTATTTCATTTAGTAAAAAAAAGTTTCATGTTTTTTTTAAATTTATTTTTTAATTTATTTATTTATTTATTTTTTTTTTGGTCATGCAGTTCTAATTTTTTCTAAAAAAAAAAACAAAGTGAAAGAAAAGCGTCCGATTCAATATTCAACTCTCTCGCAGATTTCTTATTTTTAAATTTTATTTTTATTGTATTCAAAAGATTTATTTATTTAACGATCCTATGATATATATTGAAACAAACTTTGGACCACATTAAAATATAATATCGTTAAAATTTGCTGCAAACTTACCACACTGTTAGAATTTTAATTCTAAAATTATGGTAAAATAACCGACATCAGTCTGCGCATCCAATTAACCGTAAAGTTTAAAGTCAGGAACATTTTTCACCTTTACAATTTTGAAACCGTTTACAACTAGTATGGTTATAAAACCATTTTTTTTTAATTTCCAAAGAGCTGCGCAATCGGTCTTGCCGATGAGCAGACCTAGTGCGTTCTCCAGAGGTGGTATCCACTCTTTCAGGACCACCACAATGGGTGAGATACCGTTGGTCATGTTAATTTGGACGTCCAGTTTCTGCCACACTAGATGGCAGCACCGAGACTCTATTTGGATGCTAAAGTGCACTAAGAACTTAATTTTGCCGGAAATGCCAAGAGCCAATAAGGCAATCCAGGGATCTTTTACATTCCGCATAATCATACGACATGGCCGCTGAGGATTTTCTGCATCCCGAAAATCCGGTGTCTGGGCCGGGGATCGAACCCGCAGACTTGGGCTCAGAAGGCCGACGACAAACCAACTGCGCCACCCAGCTACTGGTTATAAAACCATGAATGCAAAATTATAGGTTTTTAACCATTTACAACTAGCTTAGTTTCAAAACCGTAAAAAATAAATGTGAATGAAAATAGGAGCTTTTTGTAAAGTAATGAGCATTGCAGAGTGCAGGACACAAATTGGAGAGTGCAGAACTCGGGAAAATTTTCATGTGCTGAAAGGAATATTGTAGTGTCAACACTGGGATTCGAACTCCAGTTCAGGAAACAGACAGATTAGCTCTCTCAGCTATCATATCTACGCAGTTGCTAATGGCTTCATTCGGTATGCTTAGTTGATGCGATGAAATTCCAGTTGTTTAACCGTATTAAGTGAAAGCAGCTAATAAACGGTTTTTCTCACAGTTATCAGTTTGATTATCATCTTATTTATGGTTAATTGACTGTTTTGTTTGAATACGGAAATATAACAATTAAATAAATTGTTATTTAGCCATTTTCTAACAGTGCGTGGTGAAGTTGAACAAAATTTTTACGCAAATTAATACTTTTTTAAATTTCCTTACAAGATGAAGAAGAACAGAAACGTGGTTTAACATTTTATCTTATTAAGGTTTGTACGATATTATGATTCAGTGCTAAACCAACTTTTTTGCGAGTGTTTCTTCGACTCATTTTAAACAATTGACACACTCTGCGTATTGCAATTTTAATAAAAAAAATTTCATTTCATTTTTATAGTAAGGCGGTCCTTTTAATAATGAAGCATTAGGAAAAATACAAAACTCGCTAATATTTTGTTTGAGAAACGGCACACAAGTTACTTAATTGATTTTTGGTTTTGAAAAGGATGAGTTTCATGCTAAATTGTCAAAATTTGCACGGAGAAAAAACTCCTGGCAATTTACCCTACCGTATCTTAATGGCATTTCTAATAAAAAAAACGAAAATACGATTTTGGTAAATAAAACCAAAATATACAATATTTCAACCATTTATAAGGTAACGGTTTACCGGAAATTCTGATTTCCTTATTACCACACATTTAGTAAAAAACATAAAACTAAAAAGTAAATTTAATCGAATAAAGGATTTTTATTCCCCACTTTAAGATATCCTGATAAAATTATCAAATATTACCACATTTACCAAATTTTATCACATATTATAAGACAATATTTAATTGTTAGTTTTACCAAAATGCTTATCTAAGCGCGTGGTAAAAATTACCAAGCTTTTTAGTGTTCCCGTAGAGTCAGAGACAAAGTAAATTTTACTATAGCCTGGTACTTTTGTTCATATTTTTTTTCTCAGAGCAAGAAAATGGCTGAACTAGATTTTGCTTTTTGATGAACAATTACGTACTCATAGCTAAACAATATTATTTATTTCAGGGATGAAAGTTAGGATATTTAAAGCTCCACCTTTCCCCTACTGATGTACTTGGATGTTTCACAAAGAAAAAAAAACTTTTAGTAAAGATCTCCTTATTTCTGACGTTTTGTTAGGGGTCGTTCAAATATTATGTAGGAGCCTAACAGGGTTTGTGATTTACATATTTTTGCTGACAAGGAGGGTGGAGGGGTAGGAGCAATTATGCTTACTAAAATATTAATGTCCTTTAATATATTTTCAAAGTACTTTCATAAAGCAAATTAAAAAATTAAACAAAAAATTTCCTATGGAAAAATTTCAAAATAGAATATAAAAATCTGAAAGAAAGAAAAAATAGGAAAAAATTTGTTCGAGAAGTTTCAGATGCGCAGAATTTTGAACACAAAAAATTCTGTAAGAATATTATACTTAAAAGTTCGATAAAATGAATTAAAGCTCGTTTTAAGCGAAAGTTACATATTTTATTTGAATTAAATCCTGAAACTAGAATACTATACTACATTAAAAGTCAAAGTTAAAACAAAACCAACGGAGGGTGTTGCGACTAAAGTAAGCATGGGGGATTTGTGATTCACCTATTTTTGCTGACAAAGAAATCGAAAATCACGAACAATATGCTTACGTAATATTTGAACGACCCTTTGAAGATGCCCTTGTTCTTTTAGCAAATATTTCGGTTTCGTGCGAGGTAACCAATAAAGTTCTTGCTAATTTTGCTTTGCCATTGAATGAGGGGAGAATAGGTATGCAAATTAGTGTATTACGTGGTTTAAAAACCTGTCTGTAGAGAGTTGGACTATCAGTCGTTATGAAAGCAGGTCCACAGTACATTTTAATCCATCGTAACTCATACGGAAGACAAATGGAAGTATCCAAGGAGTCCTATCAGTGCTGTTTGCTTTTCGACTTTAGAGTGGGCTTATCAACAGCTGACTCAAGTCGCCGAATATGTCAAGCATTACCGAACATTGGTTGTCTCCCTAGAATACTGTCCCTCACAGCGCAAAACCACCTAAGCTCCCACGCAAGATTATGATTTGTGTCAGGTGGACTTGTCATCAAGTGGTTCACTATGAGCTGCTACAAACGGCCCAAGTTGTCACTGCGAACCTACACTCACAGCAATTGAAACATGTGCAACAGGGACTACAACAGATGGAGCTAGCACTTGTGAATAGCAAAGGTGCATGGACGATTTTTGCCTGACCATTCCCGGCCAAACGTCACACAGGAGGGCAGGGATACAAACAATAACTTTGTGGCATCGTCCTTTCTCATGTGACCTTGTGTCATCATATTACCACCTCATTCACTCTCTAGATAGTAATTTACGTGAAAATTCCTTTGATCAAGAAGTAGACTTGGGCTAGACACTCAAGGACTTCTTTGAGTAAAGAACCCCCATGTTTTACCGCAAGAGGAGTGCACAGGCTAGAGACCTGTTGGCAAAAGATGCTGAATGTCGGTGGAGATAACTTCGAGGATTAACAATTGGCTTCACTTTCTGTAGGTTATTTTCTTTTGAGCTATTAAAAGTGACAAGAACTTTAATGGTGATCTTAGTTTATGAAATGAATCACACTTTTTTTTCAAAAACTGAAAATTTTTTCCGAAACTGAAAATTTTATCAAAGCTGCAAGATTTACGTCAGAAATGATTTGTTCAAAGAGTGGTTACTTCTACACTATAAAAAAAGTACTGCGATACCTATCGAAATTTGATACTGAAAAGCTCTCAAAATTGTGTATTATTTCACGTTAATACCGAATCTTACACACTTTAAAGGGTGTAGTTAAATCCAAAAGGCAAAAAATAAGAAAGCTCAATGCACATTTTGGCGTATGTTTAAAAATCATCGGACGACTTATGTAGATTAACTGAGTTGGAAAAGGTGCTAGTTTGCTTGCTCCTCACTCGATGTGAACATTCCACAGAAACAGAAATAAACAAGTTATAAACAAGTTACAAAAGGCATGTAAGTTTTTAGTTGTATAATAATGATTATTATTTTCTCATAATAAAAATCACATAAATCTGTCATTTGTATTAAATGATTTCACTTTTATTTCCTACTGTAATTACAAATTTTAGTGTGACTGAAAAATAAACATGGTGGCGACTACTTTACGAAGAAAATTTTTTTTAGTGTAGTGAAACACCGAGGTCCAAGAGCATTGAATGGTATTTCACCACACCACTTTGGTGTAAAGTAGTTATCACCATTTTTGGCGTTGAGATACACTGAAAATGTTTACTATGTATTTTTGTACGTGGATGCTAAAGTGACAGAAAAAAAACTTTTAAAAAGGATTTCGTTCAGAAACCTTTTTTCTTTCTAACGATTTCTCAATGGAATCCTTGATCCTTTACCAAATTTTTTGATTTCGTTGTTTGTTTAATTGAAACATGTTTTTTTTACGGAACTCTTACAGACTTTTTGTACTTGAAATCGAAAAATGTACCCAAACAATAAGGCCAGAAATGATTTTGTTTGAAAAGTGGTTGCTTCTACTGTAAAGGAAAGTATAGCTACAAATATATTTAATGGGCTCATAATATAATATAGAATAATATAATATAGAATAATATAATGTAGAATAATATAATGTAGAATAATATAATGTAGAATAATATAATATAGAATAATATAATATAGAATAATACTATGTAGAATAATACAATGTAGAATAATATAATGCATAATAATATAATAATAATATTATTATATAATAGGTGAAAGCAGTTAATAAATGTTTTTCTCACAGTTAACAGTTTGAATACCATCTTACTTATGATTATTTGGCTGTTTTGTTTGAATGTAGTAAAATAACAATTAAATAAATTGTTATTTAACCATTTTCCCCAGAAATTTCCAGCAGTGCACGGTATGAAAAAAAGAACATTTTTATGAAAATTTCATTAACTCTGATTGATAACACGTTTCAAAATGATTAAACGTTTTTATCACGAAAATCTAATTAAAAGTTTAATTAAAAAAGTTAAATTATTAGCCTAAACTACCCTTTCTTTTAAATTAGGTAAAATTTATTTCAAGCGGGAGCTAAATTCTTATAATATTCCATGTTTTCAAATAGCCTACAGTTAGACTAATTTTATTCGAATCAGTTTGAAAACATTCCACTGTTTCTATTAGAAAATTTTTTTGAAGCAGTAATCTATTTAAGCAAAAGATAAAGTATTTCAAAATCTTTGTATAAGGTTTTTGTTAAAATTTTTTGTATATTACTGAAAAATTGATACGTGAAGAGTAAAATAAAAGGGAAACAATAAATAATATTTCATAAAAAAAGAATTCACTTTTCGTGGAAAATCACAACATAATCCTTGTAATAGCTTTTAAAATCATTGTATTAATAAAACCTTCAATGCTAAATAATGAACTCATATTTTGTTCATTTTAGCATAATTGCTATAATATCTCTAAAATCATAGTATTTATAAAAATATCCATGCTAAATAGGAAAGACATATTATCTTTATATTCGAGGAAGAAAAAACAGAAACATATTTTTTGTAAACTTGATGATTTTATTCATACACATATTTATTGAATAAGAATGCACCAATATCGAAACGTCATTTCAAAAAACGCCCATTAAATGAAACGTCTTTAAAGTGAACTTTTGTTGACCTTCTTTCAAGTAAATAAGATACTTTTGACACATTATGAAAGATAGATGAAGGTGTGAATAGACATGTATTTTAATTAAACAATCAGCAGGTTGCCGTCCTAAAAGTAATTTCTACAGCTGTTTGAAATATTTATTTTTGAAGTGGAACTCACTTAAATACGTTTGCTCTTAAGAAAATTTCACACCTTTAAAAATCAAGCTATTATTTTTAACGATTTACTAATCTTTCTGAAAAATTTTGTTATTTTTGAAGCTCATTTTATCCCAAAATCACATAATTTTTTTTTGAACAAGGATTGACAAATAGGTGTTTGTTTTGAAAGATGCAGAAGTTAAAAATTTGGTGCATTACTGATTAATAGCTACTTATTTTATTTTATTTCATTTTATTTAGTTATATATATATATATATATATATATATATATATATATATATATATATATATATATATATATATATATATATACATATATATTACGTTTTTTGCTGAAGAATAAGTCACTTAAATTCATTTGTTCTTTGACGCTTGTTTTGAAAGATGTGGTAGAAAATAAAAATTTGGTTAAAAATGGTTTAATTTATTTATTTTTATTCGCGAGTGAGACACTTGAGCATGATTGTTTTTCCGCAAAACAGAAAGTTAACACTCTCAGAAATAAGATTTAAGATAAATAAGCGATCCCATTATATTACACCCAAGCTTTAACAAGTCAAATTCCAATTTGCATGTCAAATATATCCTTACTAGCTTGAAAAGATTTTTAGACCAAAAAAATAATATGTGGTGTGGTATATTTCCAGTGCGGTATATTTCTTTTTAATCAAAAAAAGGAATGCAATTTTAACAGCCAGTACACATTAAAACAAATAATAAATTATAAATAATTTTTAAATCATCTTACCAGTTTTGAAACATGAAAACCGTATGCATCAAAATACAATGCAGATATCTCATACATTTTTTTTAAATTTCCTTGCGGTAAATTTTAGAATCCTTCCCAGAAATTAAATAAAAATCTCACATATAAACACAGATCATTAAATGGTATTATAGTGAGGGAAAACGCTATCGAATACTAACAAGAGAAAGGTGTTAATATCAAAACCTATTTAATTACCAAAAAAAAAAAGAAAAAAGATGATTATTTGTGATTATATATACTTTTTCATCATTTTTGAAAAGTATTCTAAACATATGCATATTATATTTGGTATTCACGGAACACTCTGTAAAAGTATGACTATATTCTCATGATATATATCATATCTTATTTATAATATAGAATTTAGGATAATTTTATTTCAACCATTAAGGTCAACGATACATATCGAGTACGATAATAAGGCAAATGTTATCAACAATGATTCTATCGTGATTGTAGAGTCTTAACTCACTCAGCAAAAAAAAGAAAAAAAAATTACACGATGATTAATAAAAATTCTTTAAAGAACATATTGTTCTATGTAAAAATGATGTAAATTAGTTTGATTTAAAAAGTACTATCACTATATGAGCTGAAACATTCCGATGTAATCCCAGCAGAGTGTTTTATAAAGACCACCTTTAACATAGAGTTTCAGAATCCTTGTTAAAAATGAGGTCTAAATGGATATTGTGGAAAGTGGGGGTAATAGTGTGAAGCTAAGATTCGAAGGCCTGTTATAGAGATAAATTGTTTGACCAAGAAAGTGTTAGATTTAATCAAGATATTCATTGTTTAGTTTTGTATATTATATATCAATCGTGAAAAGTTGCAGATTAACTTTTTTTTTTATAAATGATTTTTTTTATAGAAAAAGTTAAATCTCCCGGTCTTACCCCATTTGTGGGGTAAAATTGGGTATACATAAAGGCTATACCTCGTTAGTGGGGTGAAATTGGACATACTCGTTAAGTCTGCGGGAAATTTAGAATTTCAGCAAAAAAATAAGATTTTTATGTATTTTATATTACAGTTTTTAAAAAAATATAACTGTAATTTTCATGGGATTTAGTCAAGGTAGCACTTAAGAGGCAGAGAGGAGAGGGAAACAATTGTCCCAGAAGACAGAGAGACAATTGTCTGCTGAGGGTCTGATCAAAATTCCTTAAAAATATAGTGTTAATTAACCCTTTTTTTTAAGCAAAATGATCAAAAATTTCTTTATATCAATATAAAAACTACAATTTTGTATAAAGGCTCATCAAAAATTTAACAAAATATGTAAATAAGGTTTTCGGGCTTTGGAAAGGAACTCGCAATAAATTTTGTCCTGTGGCCGGTAAAACTTTTGTTTTGTCTCAGATGTAGTTATCTTCTTCCTCCGCTGCACTACAGCTTTCTTAATACACAATCAAATAAACACAAATCAAGGAGAAGAAGGCACTGAACCTGGTAGTACCATGTTTTACCCCTCGAGGAGGGATTATCAAAACAAAACAGAATAGTATTACTATTGGGTTAAATCCTTATTGTTGGTAAGGATATAAATCTAGTAAACATATAATAAGTTCGACTGAAGATAATTTTTATAACTGTAATGGCCAATAAATGGGGAAAAGCAAGAGAACCTTAGAGAGTTGATCTAGTAAAACAAACTAATTTACACAGACATATTGAATTATTAGCAACAATACGACAAAATTGTACGTCCTTCTTGACTAGTAAAGTGTAATTCGTAGTTTGTCTGCTAGAAAACAGAATTAATTTCCACACAATCGAGATACCTGGTTCTACCCCACCACACGATCTTACATAAGGAATCGCAAATTAAGATTAATTAACAGACGATATCAAAATAGTACTTGAGATTTAAAATACTAAAGTCATTATTGTTTTATTGCCTGTGGAGTTAGAAATGAGTTTAAAAGTTATTTCTTAAAAATACCTCCAAGATTCGTCAATCAGTAGAACGAATTCTGATATTTTTTACGAATTCGACTGATAACGTTTCAATATCTCTCTTACTTAAAAACTAAGTTGCGTATTCCTAATGCATACAGTTTTTCTACATTTCCCCCCCTAAGAGTATGCATTAAAGATGATCCCCAACATAAACATATGTAACTCTACATAGTAAATAAAAAATATAGCATGTAAGCAATTTTTTTCATCAGTTTTAACATATTTTTGAAATGAAATAAAATAGCTCAGAAATCACCCATTTTATGAATATTTTTCAATTTTATTTCAGTCCAAAAATTGGATCTACAATAAAAAAACAAAGATTTTTCTTTCTAAGAACAAATACTATGAGTACCTTATTTTAAAAAAAATAATTTTACTGAACTATATTTATATATATTATGCACTTTCAAGTATAATCCATCTTTATGAGATATTGCCAATAATTAATGCTTTCAAACTATAATTTGTTTTGACATTTTTTATTGATCAAAAAAAAAAAAAAAAAAAAGGAAAAAAAAAGGGATTTACTTTAAAGAATTAAACTCTCATTTTTATTCATAAATTATTTCATTTTTCATAAATTGTGCCTGCTTTATGTAATTTAGTTTCAGATAAAACTAAATTAAATAAAGTAAAAGAGAACGCAGAGGAATACATTAATATGGCTTAATTTAGTTTACAGTAAAGAAAAACTAATTTACTTTGAAATAAAACTATGATAAATTTTCAAAGAGAACTTAATGTAGTAAATTATCTAATTCAACGTAGATCGATGTATGAATGTCTACTTTTAAGAATAAATAGTTTATTTTCAAATGCAGTTATATTAAAAGTTCAAAGAGAGGTATGATAATATGGTTCAACCTAGTTCCATATTAAGAATGCAGCGAATGATACTATGGTTCCTCCATAATTTCTAACAGTGAATGATAAAAATCTGTTGCAAATAGTCTCATCTAAGTTTGATGGATGAAGACTTCATATCTAATAATTGGTCTGACAAATCTCCACCCCATCATTCTTCATTTTTGACAGGCACCCTATGGTTTCTCACCTTTTTTTTCTTTTTCACGCCTATATGAATACTTTTTCAAAAATTTACAAAATATTTAATGCTACACTATTAGAATGTCAATGAAAGGATTAAAAATTAAACCCAGTTCAATCAACGATAACAAGAAGTTCAATTATATGGTTTCACAAATTTATGATTTAATTTGAACGTCATGAGGTAATGTCAGTCAATTGAGAAATTAAATCCAGAATTAGTGTTAACGTTAACGTATTTTTTAAATGGAGAATTCGGTTCACAAATATATATATATATATATATATATATATATATATATATATATATATATATATATATATATATATATATATATATATATATATATATATATATATATATATATATATATATATATATATATATATATATATATATATATATATATATATATATATATATATATATATATATATATATATATATATATATATATATATGTAAAGTCCATTTGCATAAAATTCTTTTCTTTTATTTATTATTCTAATAGAAAAGCTTCCTCATAATTATGGACCCATTTCTTGTTAAAAAAATATCCAGCGTTTACATTTCTTAGAAATAATGATCTTAAAAAAAATTATCTTTAGGCTTAATGAATAGTTTGACCAAATTATCAAAACCATTTGAAATTTTCATTTGAGAAAAATTTTATACACTAATAACAAAAATTACTGATGACATATGGACATTTTTAATCACCGTATGGATGCTTTTAATCAAAGTGTAAGAAAAATTAATATTGAAGGAAAATATTTCCTATTGCATCAAAAATTAAAAATTAGTAGTAATTAGTAATATTAGTAATAATACTTTAATTTGCTTTCAAGATATTTGTGAAGCATTATATTTTTTGCCTCTTATATAATTTTTCCCCTTTCTGCTTTTTATTTATATATATATATATATATATATATATATATTAAATAATGGAAAGGAAAATAGTATAGAATTTAAATTGTTAAGAAATTTAAAACTTTTTAAACACTGATAACAAAAATTAGTAAAGTTAAATTAACGTATGGACAATTTTAATCAAAATACACAAAAAATACAGTTCATTAAAATATATCCCATTGTATCAAAAATTAAAAACATTAGTTTTTTTTTAAAAATAGGGTCATACAGGAATTATTTTTGTACAATACTACTTTATAAAAAATGCATGTTTCTATTAAATGAATGCAAAAATTGAAACTGAAATCTCCAACAGAAATTATTACATTTTTAATTAACAGTTTTCACAACTTTTTTTACTTTGGAAAGTAAGTAATATGTGATTTTTCAGTAGGAAAGTTATTTAAGTACACTTTAAGTACACGAAGTTTAAATTTCTGTCTACCCATCCATTGTCCACGTTGAAAATACTTAAAAATAAGTTTTAAAAAAGATTCAAGATCAAAACACAGTATGAAAACCATTTAAAATATTTAGGGGGAATTTTAAATAATTGGTAAAAGCTTTTAAAGAAACTCTTTTTTTAGAATAAAAAAAAGTTCCTTTCGATTTTTTAATAAAATGTTTGCCATTAATTCCTAAAATATATAAATTCCTAAAATTTAAATTCTAAAAATTTAAATCCACTAACATAATGTTCTGAACCATAAAATTAATACAATTCGCATTAAGAAAAGTCTACATTAATTAAAAAAAAAAGAAAATGCACTTTTCTAAATAAAAGAATATGTTTTAGAAAAAATACATATCGTGGAATCTTTTTATATTCAGTGAAAATTGATTGCAGAGCTGCATTAAAAGTTCTGTAAATAATATGAAGTTGAAAATGTCGACATTTCGGTATGCTTACTAGTACTAGTCAGAACTCATAAAAGTGTTTTTTCTTGTAAAATAGAAATAAAATATGCTATAAGACCTCCTATCTCATCAAGAAGTTATTAAATAAAGAATAACACATCTAACTGTTTTTGCAAATTATAACACGCATTTAGTTTCAAAAACTTTTTGAAGGATTTGATCTTTTAAAATATTTTGACAGTTTGAAATGAAAAATTTTCTAGCAAAATCACAAGTAAGAAAGTTATTATCCTACTACTAAAATACAACAGAATTCATTTGAAATGAAATCGTATGCATCTTTAAATCCATCAAAGAATTCCCTCTTTGTTAAAATAAACTATTACTGGAAAAAATGGAATGTTATTCAATGCAGAACACCACACACACCGAACGTATAAGCAAGCCATAGAACAAATTTATGTTAAAATAAGTTACATAATTTTTGAAGATTTGGATCTTATGAAATATCTCAAAATTTTAAAATATAAAATTGTAAATAATAATTTCTTTTTATTGCAGTGTAAACGCATATTAACTTTTGTGACTTGATTCATGCCAAGAAAAAAAAAAAGAATTGATAAAACTACCAGAATATGGTGAAATTTACAGCATTTCTGGCTTTTTGGGAATACCAAAAATCTCGGTAATTTCTATCCAAGCGTTTTGATAATGATTTTGGGAAAATTAATTATAAAATATAGTTTTGCAATAAGTTATAAAATTTAGTACATGTAGTAAAATTTGATAATTTCATCATGATGCCTTAGAACATGATGCCATAAAATCTCTCTTTTATGTTAAATTTACTTCTCAGCTTTTTATTTTTTACTAAATGTGTGGTAATAAGAACTACAATTTTTCACAACCAGAATTTCCAATAAACCATTACCGCGTGAACTGAAAAATTACCAAATGAATGGCATTGGTTTAAATATCGTTTTAATTTTATTAGCCAGAATTATTATTATTATTTTTATTATTTTTTGCCATAAATGTTATTACCATACAGTACGGAAATTTTCTCAGAAGTTCTTTCTCCGTGTGATTTATTAATTTTTTAAAGGAAAAACTGAATGTTATTCAATAAAGAACAATTAACTCTTTCAATTCACTCTACAAATATAATGCTAAAACAAATCATACAATGTTTAAAATATTTGGATCTTTCAAACTAAATTTAAAAGGTTTCAAATATAATATTGAAAATGATGTTCCTCAATACGATGCAAGCGCATATATACTGTCGTGACTCACTTGAATTATCATTATTTTTTTTTTTTAACGAAAAAGAAAGCGGCAATCATTTACACGAAAAGTGACATGTTAAAAAAAAGTCTCCTCTTCCAAGTGACCTCCCTAGAAGTAAGCAAATTATTTTGTTTGCCTACCCTCATCATAATCAGGGGGCGGTGCCGGGCTTTCCGTGGACCATCAGTCGCTCTAAGAGCATGTAATTATTGGGACCGAGCGCCCCATCTCTAAGCCACCGCAAGTCCACGAAGCATCCCGGCCGTCCTCGTGTAATTATTTGGGGATTACCTTCCTCTGTTTTCCGCTATATTCAGCGGCCAGCAGCTCATTTTCCGCTAGGATTACTCTGTTCCCAACAGAATGCATGCATCAGCAACCCCCCTCGCTATGTATGCATTTCCACGACCGCAATATGGGGCGCTAGGAACATCCCCGCGCTTTCTCCCGTTTCCATTTTATTCCATAAAGATGTTAAACCCGATCGTCTCTTCGAACAACTCCCTTGTTGGCAGGGCTGCAGTCTTCTTACTGACTGCATTAAGGGCTATGAATAATACTTTTCCATGTTTCCTTTTTCTCCAAAGAGGGTTTCAATTATTTTGCTGCCCACCCCCTTTACCCTTTTTTTTTTTTTGCTTTTTTTTTGACTTTAAGTATTTTATTTGCTTGTATTTGGTTTGTTGATTCTCTCTTACAATCAATAACATTTTTATTGATGCTTGATAGGAAACATTTAATGACGCTTTTCCTTCTTCTATGTAAATGAGCTGCACAGTTAATAACTTTTCAACTATCAGCTGGATTTTCTAGAGTGGCTGTCTATTGTACTCAATACATTTCGTTAACTGTACTTAGCGGTCAACACGTTTTTTTTTCTTTATATGAATCGATTTTTCATTAAACCGCTATATATTTTTATTAGATATTGTTTTTGTTCGCACTTCAAGTTTGTTTGATATCACTTGCATATCAGACTGTCGCCGCATCCCGGTCGGTTGATGTGATAACATTGCAGCTACTACTAGCTCAATTCAGGCTCTCCATACGGAAGAAACAGAGGGAATTGAGAACTGGATTCAAGAATTGGGTTCTAAATTCAGGTTTTCCATCCAGAAAGAACATAGGAAATTGTAAAGAGATGCAGTAATCAGATGTTTAATTCAGATTTCTGAAAAAAAATACCTAGAGAGAATTCAGATCTGTGCAATGTATTTGCAATCCGGTTGCTAAAAGAACAAACCCGTTCAAATATTGTCAATTCCCAGACATTTTAAACGTTTAATCTTCCCGATGATATGGAGCTTTTTAAAAAGAAATTTCCATATTTTTTTGTTGTAATCTTTGCATAGATCTTCGAGCAAGATTATCCTGTTAGTACATGCGGGTATTCATTTAAATTTTCCCTCTTTGAATTCTTTTGTATATAGCAGTGACCAATCTTTTTTTTTTGGAAGAGTGTCATTACTTGAAGATTATCCGCGTGATTTCGAACGTTTCAAAAGTAATAAAAACTATAAAAATGTTATTTATAGACTTCATATAGGATTTTTGCTTAAAAAAAAGCACGTTTTTACATGTAAGTCTGATAGAGAAAATTAAAAATATAATAAATAAAAAAATAAAAGCTTAGTTTTTATTAATGATAAACATTTTTAAAGGTTCAATCAGACCGTTAATGTATCAAACAAAATGACTAACTTGAATAATTATCACATTTATACAATTATTAAACAGTCAGCACATTTGCATTTTTAGTTAAATATCTTGCTCAAGAATAGAGAAAACCAAATCAATTCAACTCATAATGTTGGATTCATCTTAGGGCAATGCCAACATTGTCATCTTACCTCATAGCTGTAGTTTACAGTTATTTGTATATGTAGTTATATATCTTGCTCAAGAACAACGAAAACCAAATCAAACTATTATGCTCATTAGAGCAATGTTCACGCCATCTTATCTCATCATGTAGTTTATACTTACTTGTATTTTTAGTGAAATATCTCGTTCCAAAACAGAGAAAACCAAGCAATTCAACTCAAATTGTTAGATTCATCTAATGACAATGCCGACGTCGCTTTACGTTTACTTTGATCATTTTATTTCACATTTGATTTGTTTTTCTTTTTTACATTTTAAAACTGTGTTTTTTTACCAGTTTTCTATTTTATTTAGAATAGGAGTGGAATCTGCAATCATCTTAATCCCTTTTTTAATTCAATTTGGTGAATTAAATATTTCCTTCAAGTCATAAGTGAACAGTTTAGGTAATTCCTGGCATACTCTTTATTTCAGATTGATTTCAACTTTTCTATTCTGATTGTTGCTATTACATATGGGTGCTTCTTGTAATACATATAGTTATTTCCTGGAACAGAATAACATTTCATAAAAAATCCTCAAACTATTTTTCTTGACTACATGTAAAATCAAATCTGTTTTGAATTTGTTTAATCTATGTCGGAGCTTGGTTTCCACTCAGTCCCTTTTAAATAAATGTTATTTAAAGAGGTCTTTACTCAATTTTAAATTAACGCTAAAAATATCAACCAATAAGTGCTGCTATTATTATAAATAAACGAAATGCTTTATTTTAACCTTGTCATGAAAATATCAACCTCTAAGCGCTGTTAATATTACAACTAACGTATCTCGTCTTTTCTTTTTGACCCCGTAAAAATCTACCTTAACATTGAAAATGTCAACCAGTAAGTACTACTATTTTTATAAACATACGTAATACTTTTCTTTTCTTTCATTGCAAAAAACTGCCTAAAGATTGAAAATATCAACTGATAAACGAAACTATTATTGAAATTTAAAAATAGCTTAAAGATTAATTATGTTGTATTTTTAAAACTAAGAAGGAGCACTAGTAAGTTTTCTTTATTTATTTTGTAATCTTTTCCTTCTATAAAACCGTAAACAATACAACTTTATGAAGTGTTTTCAAAATAAAAAATTTAAAATGTTTGTATGGCACATTTAAAGACAATATGACATTACAATAATATTATTTCACGCAGAACTTTTAAAATTAAATTTTAAAAATGCCTCCATGACGTATGATAACACTAACTTAACAACAATATAACGCACGTCGTATTTTAGAATTGGTTTTCAAAAAAGCTTTCCCAAAAAAATTTAAAACTTCACAGCAATGTATCTGTGTTATTTGGTATTTTTAAAAATAAAAGATTACCTTTAGAACACATTAATCAATACAGTATTAATACACAAATAACACTAACTTTATGTAGTATTTTTAAAAGTAGATGTTAATTTTAAATGTAAAAACACTGCAACTTTAGATTAATACAACTTTATGCAGTATTTTATAAATAAAAGTTACTATTTAAAATGCAAAAATACTATAACTTAATAGCAAACTAACTTGATGTAGTATTTTAAAAAAATAAACGTGTAAGAATACTTTCACAACACACGAACTGCACTATAACTATACAACACTTTATGTAGTATTTTTAAAAGTAGAAGTTAAATTTAAATGCAAAAACACTACAACTTTAGAGCAATATAACTTTACGCAGTATTTTATAAGTAAAAGTTACTATTTAACATGTAAAAATACTATAACTTAACAAGAAACTAACTTGATATAGTATTTTAAAAAAATAAACGCTTAAGAATACTTTCACAACACACGAATAACTACACTATAACTATACAACACTTTATGTAGGATTTTTAAAAGTAGAAGTTAAATTTAATTGTAAAAACGCTACAACTTTAGAGCAATATTAATATAACTTTACGCAGTATTTTATAAGTAAAAGTTACTATTTAAAATGTAAAAATACTATAACTTAGCAACAAACTAACTTGATGTAGTATTTTAAAAAAATAAACGTTTAAGAATACTTTCACAACACACAAATAACTACACTATAACTATACAACACTTTATGTAGTATTTTTAAAAGTAGAAGTTAAATTTAAATGTAAAAACGCTACAACTTTAGAGCAATATAACTTTATGCAGTAGTATTTTTAAAATGAAAGTTGAAAAATGTTTCCATTTAGTCACTAGAATTTATATTCGCTTCATTGTTTTAAGAATCTTTGAATATTAAATGCATTAAATACTCTGTAAAAATCATCTGTCTTCACTTATCAATCTTCAAGTATAGACGGAATGGTATTTTGTCAATCTGAGTTTGTCCAAAATGATTAATTCTAAAAAAGTAATTTAATTTATTTTTAAACGATTTTAGTACGATAACTTAATGCAATAAATCCCGAATCCCCGATTCTTTTTTTCACTTTGAATTTCAATTTAAAACGACTTCCTATCTTCACTTGAACAAAATCCCATTTGATGAAGACGTAAAAGAATATATTTCCTTAAAAACAATTACCCATCGCTAATTCACACGAAAAATCTTTCTTTAATACCCTAGGGTGACCATTTCTTTTCGATTCGAGTACTTTTGATGAAAGTACTTTGAAAAAGTGGACTGAAGGCATAATCTCGCTTTGTTTTTACGCTTCACTCATTCCCTCTTTTAGAGCTCGAGGCTACATATTTTAATATCGCACTTCGATATTAAATTGAGAACCAACTTTTGAAAGCCTTTTAATTAAGAGGAATGAAATGGTCGATGTTGTCACGTGACACTTTTCTATATTAAAATTTCAAACCATTTTCATACTTTTGCAACTCATCTTTACTCAAATGATTTTATTTTATCATAATCAATTCAAGTTGAGGATTTTATTACGTTAACAGAATTGCACACGATATAATTTATTACTTTGCATCCTGATTACTAGTAATTATGATAAATGATTGAAAATTCAATTGTGGTTTTAAATCATATTTAACAATAACTATTTAATCAATAACCATTAAATCAATAATTCTTAACATTCGAAACGAATATTTACAATAACAACAATTATAATTAACAATTGTGATTAATAACTCAATAATCAATAATTAATAAACAAATCGTAATTTATGATTGCTAAAATCTGTTGATAAGTAATCGTTAACAATTACAATTTAATCATGATTGCAAGCAATAATCATTTTTGATTACAATAGTATTCGCAATTATAACTAATATTGAACTGCGACTGAAGGTAATAATGATCTATAATTACACCTAATTATGATAATGCTTCATTCATTCTAGAAGCCTCTAGCAATTTGTAATTTTGATTACTAGTTACACTTGCAATTTTGATTACGTATGTAATTTTAATTGCAAATAATTATGATTACATCGAACCTTGATTACAAAGTAAATAATTTTTATAATAATTTACATTTTGTCAATTACTCATGTTGGAATAGTAATTTTTTTGAAAAGCTATTGAATCGATTTGCATACTTTTTTTTAAAATTTAATTGTTCTGCTTCCTAAAATACTTTAAAATGTAATTTTTAAAAAAGAAAAAATAATGAAAAATCGTAGATCGCAATTAAAGTTTTTTTTAATGTTATGGTTGCTATGTATAAAAAATAGTTTTACGCACCAAATCTTTCAATAAATTAAAGTAAATATAAAGACACCAAAAAAGTCTGTAATTTTGTTAAAAATAAGCCCTTTGTTAAAAATAACAATAAAATAGGTTTTATAATACGTAATAAAATTTGGTAATTTTATCGGGACACCTTTTTGGCAATTATTATGAAAACCAGAATTTCCGATAAACGATTCTCATATGAACCGAAAAATTGCCAAATGAATGGCTTAAATACAGTATATTTTGGATTTTATTACCAGAATTATGACTTTTTTTATTATTTATTTATTTTACCAGAAATTACTATGCAGTGCAATAATTTTACCAAAATTTTTGTCTCCGTGTTACGACAATAAATATTTTTTGCAGTGAAGTTGAGTAATAAAAATATTAGTGCTTAAAAAAAAATCATGAAATACAGTGTTTTCTGTAAGTATCATCTTTTATTGACATTTTTAGAATCCTTTTTAAAAAAGGAAGACATAAAAGTTTACACATTGGTAAGTGCAAATTAATACTTAATCGAGGTAAGTAGAAGCTATCGAAATTTGTGGAATCACTTCTGTGGAAGATGGGAGGAAAACTCTGAAAACCAATTTGATTGCATGATAAAATTTGGAGGTGTTTTTAATAATTACCCCTTTTTATTTTCTTTGACGATCAAGTAGGTTTTGATGTTTTCTGTTCCATCTAACTCAATCGCTAATTTGTTTCTTTTCTTTCTCTATGGCTTAAAAATTAATTGGTGATTCTTCATCGATGTGCAATTTTGACTCTATTTAATATTAGGAGGGTGATTAGGGAATATTTCATCCATCGTTTCATGGTAAACACGATTAAGATTCAAAAAGTGACATGCACTAGCAAGTGTCTCAACTCTGTGATACATTTTTATTTTATATATTTTTATTATATGTATTTTTATTTTATATATTTTTAATATATGTATTTTCATTTTATATATTTTTATTTTATATATTTTTATTTTATATATTTTTATTTTATATATTTTTATTTTATATATTTTCATTTTATATGCTTCTGAAAAATGAAAATTTTGAGTTGGCAAACAAATATTCAAAAATTATTAGATTTCTTTCTGATTGCCTCACAAAGTTATAAAAAGTATTGTACACACATTTTCTCGAGAAATGTTCTGAAAAATTATTCAACAGTTTCAAAAGTTACTAGAAGAATTTTTTAAATTTTTACTCCGTTAATCTTTTAATTAAACTGATTGAAAAAGAAACTGATTGATTGAAAGGAAACAATTTTAAAATGAAACTTATTTTAATGAGCTGATTGTACTTAAGCCTAGGCCTCTAAACAGTGGTCTGATTGATTATAATCTTTTGCCAGTTTTGTAAAGTCTAGATGTTAATTCAGCGTTTTCAAAGATTCTAAAGCTTAAGTTTAATAATTTATTTATATTTTAACAAACATTTTGGGAAGCCTAGATGTTACCTTAACATTTCAACATATTCATCGAAAAGTGCCAATGTCTGCAAACTTGTTTAGCAATTACATACGTTAAATTTATTATTTATCCATATTTTAATAGAAATTTTGGGAAGGCCAAATGTTACCATCGCATTTTTGCGTCTTCAGTGAATAAATGTTAATATCTGCAAGCTTCTTTAAAGATTGCAACCGTTAAATTTATCTCTTATCTACCTTTTAATAAATCTAGATGTTACTTAAGTGTCTTCAAAGATTGAAAGCGTTAAATTCATTACTTTTTTATTTTAATAAAAATTTAACATTATTCCTTTTAATTTATGCTTGTTGAATAAAATAAAACATGTTTTAATTCATGGTTTGTAAGTTGAATATTTAAGTAATGGAGTAACACTGATTTAAGTTCAGTTATTTAGGGTGAAAGACTGTCAAATATTTTAAATAATTAAAATAATAATAAGCTGTTAAAAAGAGTATCGCCAACTTGGCGTTATTTTTTCCCCCATCTAAACGAAAATCAATAAATCAATAAATAAATGTCACTGTCTGCTTACTTTTATGAAGACAAACAATGCAGTGACTGAATAGCTTTAAGTCTTAAAAAATATATAATAAAAACATTCGATCTTTAAAAAAAATAGTTGATGCATTTTCTTTAAACTGCAATTTTAAAGGCAATTTTCATTATCATCACAGAGTGCACTAGATAACTTGAGCTAGGAATTTATAGTTATGAACTCACAGCAGTATGAAAATCAGACATGAAGTTTTATTTCATTTTAGGGTGTATCCTCAAAAAAAAAAAGTCAATGAAAAGTTATGAGTGTGCTCACATATTTATAAGAAACATTTTTTTAGACAAGGTAAATAAAAAGAATTAGGTCTCCTAAAGTTGGAGAAGAAGGGGTAAATTAAAGCAAAATTTGTAAAGTAATAGTGATCTATATATATATATATATATATATATATATATATATATATATATATATATATATATATATATATATATATATATATATATATATATATATATATATATATATATATATATATATATATATATATATATATATATATATATATATATATATATATATATATATATATATATATATATATATATATATATATATATATATATATATATATATATATATATATATATTACTGTTGTCCTACCGGTCTGATAGGCCTTTACCCAGTGAGAAGACAACAATGTATCACGTAATCTTTACCCTAAATAGCATATTCTCCCTGTTGTATACGAAACCAGAATTTTTCATTAATAAGCACTCATTTTTTTCAATTTTCCACACAATTTTTTATGTTCGAAAATTATGTAAATTCTGAAAGACTTAAATGTTAAATTTTTTTTAACAACTTGAAAATGTAAATCTGTATTTTATTTATGCTTTTAAAAATATCTAAAATTTATCTTTTAAACCCTAAAACTTAAATTTTAGGTTCATAATGATTTAGGGCTAAATATTTTTAGCTTGACTGCAAGAGTTTTTTCGATAAATATAAGCGCAGAATAGCAAATTTTTATCGACTTGAAATTTTGAATTTCAACACCCTCTAGACACGAACAAAACTTTAACTAAGAGTTACGAATAGCTAATACGAATTTACAAAAGTTATGAAAATAGCAAATCTGACGAAACAAATGTATTTGAAAACAAGACTTAAATCTATTTTTTTAGTTGTAAAGTTTTGAATTAAAATCAATGGTAATAATATCTTAAAAAAAGAAAAAGCTCAATTCCCTATAGGAAATGCCCGACTAACAACATTGTTATCTAACTGTCATATTCTATAGGGGGATAATCTTTACTCAAAGCTCCCTAAACTGAAGGAGGCTTTTCATTACACTAATAGAGAGAGTGTACGAAATCAAATTTCAACAAGAGCTTTTGTGAAGTGTTTGAAAATGGGGTTACTAATGAGGTGGGTGACCTGACACCTCTACTTCCCCCTCTCTTTCACTGGAAGTCACAGTGATTGTCTAAAAACTTTATTCCACATGTTTGCAACTACTACCCCATGTTTGGATCAAATATTGCAATTCTAGAGATGTTTCTTTACTTTTTTTTATTCTCCGATTTTTCACGGGCTGAGGGAGGTATCCTACAAAGGACGGTCTAAATTACAAATCCAAGTGTGCGTGTATATATATATATATATATATATATATATATATATATATATATATATATATCAATTTTTGTAAAGAGTATGGTATAAAAATATCAATTCAAAATACCCTTAGAGATATATAGATATGAAAAAAAGAATTAGTATTGTTTACTTACTACATACTTAAAAATTATAAGTTACACGTTAGGAAATCAACTTTCGTTAAAATGATCTTAATTCTTTAATGCTACTTGCTTTTAAAAACTTAATACATAATACATGCGAAATTATGTATACATACATAATGTACTAAAAATTAAAGGTTTTAGTTTTAAGTGCAATCTTTGCAATCTTTGTTACACACACACATATATGTGTGTGTGTAACACACCAGCAATCTTTGTTACACACACACACACACACATATATATATATATATATATATATATATATATATATATATATATATATATATATAAATTTTCGATGCAGATATGAGAAAAAGGATTAATATTGTTTACTTACAACATACTTAAAAATTATAAGTTACACGTTAGGAAATCAACTTTCTTTAAAATGATCTTAATTTTTTAATGCTACTTGCTTTTAAAAACTTAATACATAATTACATAATACATACATAGAATTACATATTTGGATTAAGGTGTGAAATATTCAAAATTTAAAAAAATAAAAATTATTAAAAAAGTTAAAATGAGAGAAATATAGGGCGTTTTGTGCCAATATAGCCAAAGCAAAACATATTAATACAACGGAATTAATAAAACTTTAAAAAACTTCATAAATTTTATATTCTGCAACTTAATGAAACTTTATAAATCTTAAATTCGTAAATTTTCTTTTGAATTTTTTTCTTTTCTTTCATTCCTTATGGTCTCTCATATATGAGACAATTTATGTGTAATATTTTAATAAAAATACAACGTTTCAGAAGTAGTATATTATTTTACGATTTTTCTTTTGATACAATTTTAAAAATTTGCTGCTGTAGCATTAAGGGAAAACACTCCTGAAAATTCTGAAAAAATTCATTAACAATATTTCATTAAATGCAAAACTTTTAAGAAGTAATTTGCTTCCATCTTGAAAATTTGTTGAATTTACAGAATTGCGTTGTTTTTTTGAAAATTTTAAAATGTCCAGGCTTTAGCAGAGAATGAAGTTGCAGTTTACAAATTCCGAAAATTCACCAATGGGAACTTTTGGGAGCTACTCCTTTTCTATTATCGAAAAATCTTCTCTTTTTCTGCTCTACTATATAATGATTGTATAATGAATTTAATATAGTAATCTTATATAGAGTCGATTTTAATTTGAAAAAAATTTAAAAAAAAAACTTGATAAAGAAAAAAGTATTAAAAGTTTCTGCATCACAAGAAATTCAATACGAGGAAGAAAACAAAATTACATCCCATCTAGTTTATTTGTTCTAGTATTCTAATTGAAATAAAAAAAAGTAATTTGTCACTATTTGAAAAAGAATTAGTAGCGCTACTATTTAAAATAATAATAAACACATGAAAATAAAAATGTATTTTTTGTTGTTGAGATTTTTGTATTTTTAATACGAATTAAAAGATTTTTTTTAACAAGAAAAAAAAAAGATATTTCCCCTCTCTTTCTAATAATTGTAGTGAAATGATGATGATGATGACCAGGGGCGTTTTCTCACGCTTCCCAAGTACCAGGATAGGGTGACAATGACGTCACAATCCCCGCCACGCGCCCCTTCAATGAGCATGAAGATTTTTGGGTGTTCACATGGAAAGCCCTGATCCCTAGAACTGTTCTATTATTTGCCTTTCAAACTGCAAGTGTGCATCGGTATTGTGTTCTATGAATTTAGCCCTACAAAAAGTTAATGCGTGCTATAAATTGGGATGCAACTGTTATGTCATTTTTTTTTCATGGCAATGTTATATTTCATTTCTCACATTTAAAGAGTGCGGAATACACAAATTTAAAAAAGGAAATAAATTATTATTAAAAAAATAACACAATTGATTATATTTATTTTAGATTGCAGGAAAAAAAAATTTCTAATGAAATTACCGTATTGTATAGTACTGACATTTCTGATAAAAAAAAAGCAACAGCATAATTCTGGAATTACTAGAGAAAAAAATTCTAATGAAATTACCGTATTGTATAGTACTGACATTTCTGATAAAAAAAAGCAACAACATAATTCTGGAATTACTAGAAAAAAAAATTCTAATGAAATTACCGTATTGTATAGTACTGACATTTCTGATAAAAAAAAAGCAACAACATAATTCTGGAATTACTAGAAAAAAAAATTCTAATGAAATTACCGTATTGTATAGTACTGACATTTCTGATAAAAAAAAGCAACAACATAATTCTGGAATTACTAGAAAAAAAATTCTAATGAAATTACCGTATTGTATAGTACTGACATTTCTGATAAAAAAAAAGCAACAATATAATTCTGGAATTACTAGAAAAAAAATTATAATGAAATTACCGTATTGTATAGTACTGACATTTCTGATTAAAAAAAAGCAACAGCATAATTCTGGAATTACTAGAAGAAAAAAAATTCTAATGAAATTACCGTATTGTATAGTACTAATATTTCTGATAAAAAAAAAAAAAGCAACAACATAGATCTGGTAAACATAATCAAAATATACGGTATTTTAACAATTCATTTGGTACTTTTTCCGTTCATATGGTAACTATTCACCCAATTCAATACTGATTCGTATTACCAGACATTTAGTAAAATTTGCAAAACTGAAAAGCAAATTTAACCGAACAAAAGGCTTTCATGTCATGCTTATTTAATCATTATTAAATAAGCATGAAATATGATAAATTTTTAATGCAAAAAATAATAATAATTTTGAAAATAAATTATTATTATTTTAATTAATAATAATAATTTAATTAATAAATAATAATAATTAATAAATTTTTTAAAATAAATTTTTTTATGCAAAATGTTAATAATCTATGAAGTTTTTACTAATAGTTGTTAAAAAATTATTTCAACAGTTCTTTTACATCAATTGTTTGATAATGACATTTAATATTGATTTATCAAACTGCATTAAAAAATAATAAGCTTCCCCTAGTTAAAAATGTTCTTGCAAAAAAAAAAAAAAAAATTTAAAAACAGGCTTATAAAGAGGAAGTTTGTCTCGAAAACATATTTTTGTATAGTTGTAAGATATAGTTCAATTCTTTACCGTAAACTAATATTTGATTGATCTAACATTAATTTAAAGAAACCAAAGAGGTGAGACCTTGTCTTCTGGGTTCAAAATGGAAAAGGTTTTGAGTTGAACAATGATGGATGAAAAAACAAAATGGCTTTCTTGTTCAATGCAGGATATAAAAACAAAATAATGACTTGCATTTAATTTTATGAACTGGTATGAAAATTTCCTGAAACTTTGAAAATAAATAAGCAATATTATGACAAATAAGACAGTTTTAGAGAGGTGACAAAAATTTTCAAATCATGTAAATTTGTTGATATCTACCGTTATTTTCAAAATATGTTGCTCTCCAAATTTTTTTTTTTTTTTTTCTTTTTATAGTTACTGTGCCCGAATGTTTCGTATCTATAGTTACTGTGCCCGAATGTTTCGTATCTAAGATGGGTTCGGAAATTAACATGAGTACCTTACGATTTTTGTTAAATGTATAATTTCTGTTACTTAATGTTTTTATTTTATTTCTTATGTTTATGTTTCTTGTTATGTTCTATGTTTATGTTATGTTTCTTGTACTTAATGTTTTTATTTTATTTCTCTTAAAATTGTCCCTGCTTTATAAATTCACTAATGCTAAGATACCCATGGTGAAATTAATCACCTAATTGTAAAAAGTACTAAAGATGAAATAAAATTGTTTAACCTTTACAGGGTATAAAACCTGTCTCCCTGATTTATGACAATTATTTAAATCACTAAAATTTTAATGATTTTTATTTCTTTAAAAATGTTTAACACAGTTGCGGTATCAGTACATCTGTACGTGTCACCGTTAAGTTTTCTTCCTCTGTATATAAATATTGAAATTCTGTTCATGTAGATAATTTTTAAACTTTTTTCTTCTTATTTTTATGCAAAATGTATATGGAATTCCATTTTCAGATTATATAAATGACTCTTATCCTATATTTAAAATATTTATAAATATAAAGTGTAACGAAATACTTGTCAACGAATTGCTGTAAATTTCAAATATAGAAATTTTCTTTCATTTTAAAGACATTTATTGCTGTACGTATCTATTAATATTATCGATATTTTCAATCTCTATTTTCAATATTACAAAAACGGCTTGAGGACCTTATGATATCAATTGTTGCCACTAAAATATATCCTTTTAATGCATTTTCTCATCAAATTTCAGTACATTTTATCGAAGTTTAATTTCCTTTCAAATACAAAAATAAAACTTAATAAAAACAATCGAATAAAAAAAAGGAATTCTATTTTAATACATTATGTTTAAAGTTGAAGCAAGTCACCGTCCCAAAACAGATAAAAAGAACACCGATTTGCTTCAAAAAACACGAAATAGAGAAAATTTTCTGTTATCAAACTCCGAGGAAATTCCCCATTCGATATGAAGCGTCGGGGGAATGCCTTATTTTTACCAATGGAATTTTTTTTCTTTTTCTTTTGCCCGTGCAAGTTTTCTTCCACGGTTTTACAGACTTAGGATTGCCTCAAGTCTCTTTTGCAGCTCAACCCGGCAGCTGGCAAAATAGGGTAGGCTTTGGAAATAAAAACGCGTTATGATACTCTCCTGTTTTTTTCTTCTTTTTTTTTTCTATTTGCTCTTAAGAGTGGCTACGTTTTCTTTATCAGATTTCTTTTTTTTTTTTCCATTCAGTGTTCGGTGCTTTCCTGGTGGTTTTGCATCAAAAACAATGTTATATAATCCTTCTGATATAGAACACAAGACTTTTGCATATTTTCCTCTTTGGATTAGATGCATCTCTAAGGGGAATAGAAAAAATCAGCCAGCAACGACAAAACAACAAGTGGGATTTCATTTTCTTCTCGGCTACCATTAGAGCTTTTGCATAAAGAATAAAATATTTTCTTTTTGGCAAAGAATGAAAAGTTGGAAAAGAGGGCATGAAGTGGCTTTGGCCGAGTGTAATCTTCTCCAAAAACAGCAAACAGAAGGTCCAAAGAATTCAATCTGAGTATTCCCTTTGGGGTTATGACATTTCGACATCTATTCATTAGAATTTGTTTTTACGCTTTTCTTTTTTAAAAAAAAATTCAATTAAAATTATTTCAAACACGAATTATTGTTTACTTGATAGGTTTGCTTAGTGTATAAAATATAGAAATGTTGACAATGCTTACAGTAAAGGCTCTTGAATAAAGGTCAAAGTTTTTGATACAAAAGGTCCTATAAATTCAATCTGAGTATTCTCTTAGGGGTTATGACATTTCGAATCTATTCATTCGAATTTATTTTCACGATATTTTTTAAAAAAATATTCCATTTAATTTATTCTAGGTACTGTTTATTGTTTACTGTATTAAATAAAATTGTTACCAATCGTCGCTGTAGTGGATCTGGAATAGAAGGTCCTATACATTAAAATCTATTTGTGAATTTTTTTTTATTTTTAAATTTCAATTACAGATAATTAATTTTCCTTCCAGGCCCGAATTATTGTTTACTTGATAGGTTTGGTTATTGTAAAAAAATAAAAATGTTGACAATCTTTGCAATGAAGGATCTGAAATAAAAGTCAAAGTTTTCGATAGAGAAAGTCCTATGAATTCAAGCTGAGGTCATGATATTTCCCTTAGGAGTTATGACAATTCTAATCTCTTCATTTAAATCTATTTCTAAGATACATTTTTTTGAAAAAAGTATTCATTTAAATGTGTTTCTAAGATACATTTTTTAAAAAAAATATTCATTTAAATTTATTTCAAGCATGATTTACTTGATGGCTTTGTTTACTATGGCAAATAGAAATGTTACCAATTGTTGTAGTAGAGGATTTGGACCAGAAGGTCCCATACCACAAAATTTATTTTTTGACAATTTCC
This sequence comes from Parasteatoda tepidariorum, assembly GCF_982258835.1. NCBI lineage: Eukaryota > Metazoa > Arthropoda > Arachnida > Araneae > Theridiidae > Parasteatoda > Parasteatoda tepidariorum. The sequence goes on along the minus strand of NC_141766.1, from coordinate 15,014,267 downwards.
TTTCAATTTCTATTATAGATATTTATTTTTAATTCCAGGCCTAAATTATTGATTGATTGATAGATCGGTATGAAATCGATGCAATGATTCTGCGATAGAAGGGAAAAGGCTTCGTTTTCTTAAGTCTTTATGTATATTTTAAGTTATTTCATTTAATAAACATAATTAAATAACGTTTACTTCAATATTTTTGTAATTTGAACCTAACTCAGATGAGAAACGAAGTCTTAAGTTAAGTATCAAGTTCTAAGTTGACAGTAAGAAACATCAAACAAGCTTATTTGGTTTAGTTTTGTATATATATTTGCTTTGTTGAATGAATACTGAAAGAGGACAGTTGTTTGAGGACATAGGGACTTCTTTAACTAGTTAACACTTTACTCGCAGCCGTAATTGTTACAAGAGTTTTTATGTTGTGTGAAAAATGCTGATTTCTGTAACTTGTGCTTTCAAATGCTGTTCCTGGACGTTGACACTTGACTAGTTATTAGGAAGTGATTTACAAGGCAACTATCTTCATGAAAAAATAATGCTGATATTAAACATTAATAGCATATTATGATTTGTTTATATAGTTTCACGTAACCGATATCAACTACGTCAAATTGTAAAAAAAAATATTAATCTCTGTAACTCGTGACTCAATGTTGTTTGTACAACAAGGTTAAGATATAGTAATTACAACATGTTTTATGCATTTTTCTGCAAAACATGTTGTATAGAAACCTTGTAACATAGTTTTTCCAATGTTGCACTGACGAGACCTTAAGTATAACAGTATTTTTTCAAAATCAGTATGTATTATTGTTGTCACCTGTCTGTGAAGAGTCAGGGACATTGTGTCATTTAAATATATCTTTTTCGCATAATAATTTTAATATTGATTATTGGTAATATATGTATAATTTATTTACTATTTTACGGATTATTTTTACGTTGTAAAATTACATCTTCGTTGAAACATAAAAATACGATCTGGGAATTTTCCCACTGGGTTTTTAAACGAAGGGTAGGATTCCTAATTTTAGGAAGTAAAGGAAATCTAATGTGTTCTGCGGTCACTTTCAGTGTTAACATTTACAAAGAGGGGTTGACAGCTGGTCACCCCTCTCAAAGGAAGGCGCCCTCTAACGGAAAAGCCGTAGTAAACCTTCGACTGAGCTTTTTAATTGAATCTGAATCCCACGCCTCGTAGTTTTATGCGAATTTCATGCCTTTTACACATCACCAACTATGAATAATTGATCAACTTCCATCTCCATCCCGTTTCAGTCCCCTCTTTACATCCACTACCCCCTCTTAGAGGGGAAGTTTCAACAACTGAAGTCACTTTTGATGTCCCTTCTTCAATCAATGATCAAATATACTTTTATTTGACTTACAAAAGAAAATTAATGGAATTAATTAATGATATATACATATATTAAAAATTTTTTTTGAGGTTCCATTTTATTTCAGGCTTTTTATGCTTAGTTTTTTTAAGAAAGTAAAATAATTATTATAATATTCAATTCTACTTAAGATTTATTGATTATTAGCGGAACATTGGGAAGGTATTGATACTCATATTTAATCTGAGTTTCATGATAAAATTTCGAGAAATGGAGGAAAGTATTTTTCACAGCTAAAGTAAACAGAGCACCGATAATACTAATCATTGATTTATCAATTCATTGAAATTCATTGCATACGAGCTCGTGAACAGTCTTAATTTGTTAAAAGAAAAGCATTTAATTTCTTTTTAGAATGCAATTTGAGTTATACAATTAGATATAATCGTGAGTCTGTGTTTGATTCTTTATGAAGTCTTTTATTGCATGTTTTAAAGAGGAAATATTTAGGAGATTTCAGTATTAGCTTTCATTTTAATGCTATAATTTGCTTTACACTGCGTTACGCAATAGCTGCTCTGAATATCCAGGAATATATAATATATATGTGTGTGTGTGTGATACTATACAGCTTTATTGTTTTGTTACCGGTTTGCCCTTGTTTACAACCGTGTATCAATTGTTGAATTAGACGATATATAATATAAACAAAACTTTTAACTTCTCTGCTGGATGAAAAAAATATTGATCGTCTGACAAAAAAATATTGATCGTCTGACAGTTTCAAACTTATGCCAGCAATGCTGAAAATAATTCCTGAATGGAGTAAATGAATCTGTCTTGAATCTAAGTAAATGAATCTCTTCGTGTAAGCTTTATAAATTTCTTGCGATGAGAATCATTTAAAATTAAAATTTCATGAACGCTTGATTCCGTATTAACTTGAAATAGCACACAATTTTAATAGTTTTCAACTACTTCGGTTCAAATATTTTATCCTCTAGCAACAGTGCTTGGTCAAAAAATTTTTTTTCTATTTTTCTTTCATCTATACTATGTTTATCATAGATTAAGAAACATTTTTTTCAGTATAAGCAAAATTTTAAAAATCTGATTTTTTTTTTCTATCCAAAATAAATGCTTTTTACTATTTATATTGTTTATAGCTGAAATGTAGAGTCACGTTGGGCTATCGAAATAAGTAGTGTTCTCCATCCATATTGTTTGTAATAAATGAAATGTATCATAATGTTGTGTTATTCAGATAAATAGTATTCCCCATCTATATTGTTTATAATAAATGAAATGTATCATTATGGTGTGTCATCTACATAGATAGTTTTCGCCATCTTTATTTTTCGTAATAAATGAAATGTATCATAATGCTGTGTTATTCAGATAAATAGTATTCCCCATCTATATTGTTTATAATAAATGAAATGTATCATTATGGTGTGTCATCTACATAGATAGTTTTCGCCATCTTTATTTTTCGTAATAAATGAAATGTATCATAATGCTGTGTTATTCAGATAAATAGTATTCCCCATCTATATTGTTTATAATAAATGAAATGTATCATTATGGTGTGTCATCTACATAGATAGTTTCCGCCATCTTTATTTTTCGTAATAAATGAAATGTATCATAATGCTGTGTTATTCAGATAAATAGTATTCCCCATCTATATTGTTTATAATAAATGAAATGTATCATTATGGTGTGTCATCTACATAGATAGTTTTCGCCATCTTTATTTTTCGTAATAAATGAAATGTATCATAATGCTGTGTTATTCAGATAAATAGTATTCCCCATCTATATTGTTTATAATAAATGAAATGTATCATTATGGTGTGTCATCTACATAGACAGTTTTCGCCATCTTTATTTTTCGTAATAAATGAAATGTATCATAATGCTGTGTTATTCAGATAAATAGTTTTCTCCATTTTTATTGTTCATAACGAAAGCGTGTTATCAAGGAATTCTAGAAAATTTAAAAAAAATGAATAGTTTTAACCATCTATATTATTCATTAAAAAAATTATACGCTTCATAATATTGTGCCTTCAAGATAAATAGTTTCCTCCATCTATGTTGTTTTTATAATTAACCTATAGCATTTTTTTGCGCCATGTGAATAAATAGTTTTCACCGTATATCTTGTATGTAATAAATGCTATGTTATGTATCGTTATGCTGTGCATTCAGATAAACAGTTTTCCTCATCTTTATTGTACATAACGAAAACGTGTTATCAAGGTATTCTAGAAAATAATAAAAAGAAAAGAATTATCTAAGTCACCTATATGATTGATTTTAAAAAAATTATTCGTGTCATATTGGTGTGCCTTCAAGATAAATAGTTTCCTCCATCTATGTTGTTTTTATAATTAACCTATATCATTTTTTTGCGCCATGTGAATAAATAGTTTTCACCGTATATCTTGCATGTAATAAATGCTATGTTATGTATCGTTATGCTGTGCATTCAGATAAACAGTTTTCATCATCTTTATTGTACATAACAAAAACGTGTTATCAAGGTATTCTGGAAAATGATAAAAAAAAAAAGAAGAAGAATTTAAGTCACCTATATAATAGATTTTAAAAAAATTATTCGTGTCATATTGTTGTGCCTTCAAGATAAATAGTTTCCTCCATCTAGGTTGTTTTAATAATTAAAATATATCATTTCGTTGTGCTGTTTGAGTAAATAGTTTTCACCGTATATATTGTATGTAATATATAAAATGTATCGTTATGATGTGCCTTTCAAATAAATAATTTTCTCTCTATGTATTGTCTAACTGAAACCTATTCTCAGGGTGTTTTAGAAAATAAATAAAATAGACTGTTTTTAACATCTATATTTATATATAAAAACAAAACGATACGTGTCATAATATTGTGTATCCAAGATAAATGGTTTTCACCATCTATGTTATTTTTATTAATTAAAATCATTTATTATTAATTATTTATTATTATTAATTATTTATTATTATTTATTATTTATTATTATTTTATTAATTATATCATTTTGTTGTACCATTTGAATAAATAGTTTTCCCCGTATATATTGAATGTAATAAATAAAATGTATCATTATGATGTGCCCTTCAAATAAATAATTTTCTCTCTATGTATTGTCTAACTGAAACTTATTCTCAGGGTGTTTTAGAAAATAAATAAAATAAACTGTTTTTAACATCTATATTTATATATAAAAACACAACGATACGTGTCATAATATTGTGTATCCAAGATAAATGGGTTTCACCATCTATGTTGTTTTTATTAATTAAAATATATCATTTCGTTGTGCCATCCGTATAAATAATTTTTACAGTTTAAAAAATATGCAGTCTTTTTAAAAATATTTTTAATTGGGTTAGAAGATATATGGTATAAGTCGTGGACAAATTACCTGAATAATGCACTGACTTCTTTCCTTTGTAATTGTTTCAAAATGAGCTAATTACTTTGTCCGACCAACCTATTTAATTCGACTTTAAATTTACTTCGTTACGAAATTCTTCACCAGAAAAATTCCCTGCCAAAGAGTACTAATTAGCTTTAAAGAAAAACAGTTATTTTTAATTAGTTTCTCTCACGCTGTTTTCTTTCTTTTTTGTTAATATTGATCATGAATTAGGAAGAAAATTATAAGCTGCTCATTTCAAAGATTTAATGATATTTACAGTAAAAAAATAGAAATCGTCATTATAAATTGTTTGTTTTTATTTTAGAAAAAAATATTACTTCGACGGTTTTTTTTAATTGTGTAGCTTGTTCTCAAGATTAAATTCATTTTTACGACTTTCTCCTCTTTTCAAATGTCAAAAAGTACCAAGTTTTAAGGGATTGAGAGGCTCTTGAACTCAAGCAGGTTCTTAGGGGAAAATGTTTAATATGCTTCTAATCACCTTTATTCAATTTGCACAATTAAACTTATAATTGGTATTTGCTTTACTCAGCAGCAGAGTCTGCCCATTAAGATACGTATTTCATGCATCGAGTTTTGCTCCTCAAAAATTTTACCGGGAGCAAAAATACTCCTCGTAAAATTTTTGTTGCTAACTTTTTACTCTGCACTTGGATAAGGATATTCTTTAGATGGTCAGTTAATGAATGTAGAGAGAGAGGGAGTAAAAATGTATTAAGAAAATGAATTGCCATTACTCTATAACTGCTAATAGCAGCGTCTGAAAAGATTTTACTACTCAACATAGAAAAAAAATTTAAACTTTGGAGCAATTCAATAACCGTTGTTTTGTGAAGTTTTCCAAGCCAACAATGAAGGTGGCTTAAATTTTGAATAAGATGTTAAATAGAAGTACAAAAAAATTTTCAATTCGGAAATTTTCAAATTTGCGGTATTTTTTTAAAAATTGAAGTCGCTTTAAAATTAAAATTAAAATTGATCATTGTTTCTGAGTGACGTTGATTCTTGTATGTGTCTTGCAGGTATTTTAGTAGTCAACATCAAGATTACATTAAAATTTATTCCTGAGGTAATTTTTTTAAGTCTTCGTTAAACTAAAAATTACATTAACAGACCGGAAAATTTTATATAATTTAGTTTTTATGACTACCGCTGTAAACTACTTAGATATAAGACATGGTTATGTCACTTGTCAAGTCTGTGACACGTAGGTAATAAAGCTTCATTAATTATCTTTAAAAAGTAGGTAAAAGACCGGACAAATTATGGAAGAAAAAACTCACCATTCGAAAATCAAAAAATGATTGTTCCTGCATACTGAATCATGGAAGCAATATCTACTAAGTACTTGTAAGAATGACTATTTTTTTCAACGGACCTGACAATAACAGACCAGACACTTTTCTTAGACAACACAAAACAATTAACATGCACCAAGAAATTAACAAAAAATTAAACGATATCTTCGTGATTTATTATAAAAAAATTAATTTATAACAGTAATATAAGTTATTTTGCAAGTTGAAAATTGGTAAAAGATAAAACTGACTTCGTCAAAAGATAAAACTGAAATCCAATTTGGACAGCTTATTTTCTGGTATTGCTCTTTGTTGAAAATTTATAGAAATAGTTTGACAGATTCCGATAACATTATAACTCAATTGCATGTATCATAAATATTTAAGCTAACAGGCTATTAAATTCCACAATAAAAAACATTCTTTTGCCGGATGTTAAAAAATGCCTCAAATTTGAAATCATACCAATTCGATATATTTTATTAGTAATTTAAAAAAAAAAAACATTTTTTTTTTCAATGCCCACCTGTGTTAGCTGACATCCGTCAACTCAGGCATTTACAGGGCTGATTTGTTGGCCTCTCTTTCAGGGGCACCATATTAGGTGGGCCAGCGTTGCTCCCACAGTAAGGACAGATAGTACAGAGAAGGAAAGAACATCTATGCCTTGCCCGGGATTCCTAACCCCTACACAGGCCCGGTCGGCATTTTTTTAAAAAAAAAGAAAAGAAAAAAACCTTAATTTAGTTTACCAGTAAATAGTAAAAACAAATAGAAAATGATATCGAACCGAACAATGTTTTTTGGTTAAAAATTCAAGCAATAATTCTTGTATATTTACTGTGTATAATTTATGAAATAATCGTGTTATGAAGTGGCAGTTTATAATTTAGAAAAACAATCTCAATTCACTCCTCAAAAAATAATAGAGGAGTAAATTTAAGAAAAAAAATTCGTAAAATAGCTCAGTAGCATCTTTTGAAATATCTAAAATACAGAGAACCGGCTCAAATGGAGAAATAAAGTAAATATTCAAGCAATAATTCTAATGTATTTACTATGTACAACTTATGTTAGTTAAAATAATCGCGTTATGAAGCTGCAGTAAAATGTTGTTCAGAAAAACAATCTCAACTCCCTCCTCAAAAAATAATACAGAAATTAAATTACAAAAGTTTTTCTTGGGATAGCTCAACGGTATCTTTTGAAATATCTGAAATATAGTGTTCCCTCTCAAATAGAAAAATAAAGCTAGACAGGGTCATAATAACTTTTCAGAACTGTTACATACATTGTTACATGTAATATATTGAACTAAAGAAAAATATACCAAGTGTTTGTCAGCTTACGCGTGACCTTGTTACATGACAAGTATTTAATCTGAAATAAAGATAAGTGTATGTACTTACTAATTAAATATTTACTAACATAATAACTACTTATAAATACATACTAATATTTACTAACATAAGTATTAGTATGCGTAATGTTAGTAACTTATTAAAGACATGATTTTATTTTCTTAATCAGGTCATGAAATTTCATTTCTAAAGTACTAATCAAACAAAAATTTTAATTCACTAGTGTTTTCTCGAAAAATATAAACAGCTTTTAAAATTTTAATGCAGCATAACGATCCAATGTTATCCGCATATCATAAAAATCGATTAAAATAAAAAATATTATCAGAAAATTAAGATATCAGAAATGTTCCCATACACTTAACGCTTAATACTTAACGCATCTAACTCTTAATATTTGTATACCGCTGTCCACTAATATACCATATGTCAATTATAGGCCACGAATCGCTCTATGGGAAGGATTTATAGAAATTTTAAGAAAAATCATCAAGTGTCTCAAAGAATTTTGTGAAGTCTCTGACAGAAAATTATTGGCATTAAAATGTTATAATCGGGAATACCTAACACTTAATACTTAACACTTTTAACGCTTAATATTTGTATACCGCTGTCCACTAATATACCATATGTCAATTATAGGCCACGAATCGCTCTATGGGAAGGATTTATAGAAATTTTAAGAAAAATCATCAAGTGGCTCAAAAAATTTTGTGAAGTCTCTGACAGAAAATGATTGGCATTAAAATGTTATAATCGGGAATACTTAAACGCTTAATACTTAACACTTTCAACACTTAATATTTACATACCGCTGTTCACTAATATACCATATCTCAATTATAGGCCACGAATCGCTCTATTGGAGGGATTTATAGAAATTCTAAGAAAAATCATCAAGTGTCTCAAAGAATTTTGCGAAGTCTCTGATAGAAATTGCTTGGCGTAAAAAGTTATTCCTGGGATAGGATCTGTAATGGGAATTTCCTCTTAAAGCATCTGAGTGAATGAAGAAAACATAAATTTGAATTTTGTCCCTCTATTAAAGGGATGGAGAGTTCTATGGAGAGTTCTCCCAAATTCAAGAATTTCTTCGTTGGAAATCATACTAAGATGTCACATATTTAATTAATCTCTCTCTAAAAGTTTGAAGCTTTTAATATTTCTCAACTCTAGGATTGTAATTTGATCTGAAACGAAGCAGTTTAAAAGATGAAACTTACTCGCCAACCCAAAATATTTGGTCGCCAAGGGGGAGCTGGTTAGTAGAAATTTCACGCTCAGCTCTAAATTAATAAATTTTCTTAACTTTTGAGCATATTAATAATGTATTAGTAAGCGCTTACTAATACATTTTATTCTATAAATTGATGAATTGTCCTAACTTTTGAGCATTATTTATATATACACATTTGATTTTAATACGGATATGCTATGTATTAACTTCATTTTTAGTTTAAAGTAATTATTAAATACATTTGAACTTATCGCATCGACTAAAAATTTTGTAACATTTTCTTAAATGATTGCGAATATTTATAACCTCCGTGTAACGAAATTTTTTTCTGTCACAAATTTTTTTACACCAACAGAGTGACGAACGTAACAGTGTGACCCCGCTGTATAAAAAGATCAGTCTAAAAATTTGAGTAATATCTTTCCATAAAAAAGTATATAATTTATTTTTTAACATTTACTACTCCTATAAAAGGCTACTCTAACTATGTTAAAAATAAGCATGTTTTGAAGTTGTTGTTTCTTTTTTTCTGTTACAGTCTGAAATTAAACAGAACTCTGAAAAGCAACCATCAAATACAGGTAGGGAAGTGTTAAGACTCCTTTTTACATAGCAAAATGAAAAAATAGAAAGAAAGAAGGAAAGAAAAGAAAAGAAATAAAGGCTGTACAGCTTTTTCTTAATAGAGCCATTCGTTTTGAAGAGCCCCTGCGAATTTAGTAAGATTTTTTCGTAGCTTAAAATATTATTCGTTTTACTTTCCTTCTCTTAAAAAATTATTAATCAGAATCTAAATCTAATTTTAATTTCCAGATGGAAACGTTTAAAATTTATGTAAGATCTAAATTTCATACAGTCTTAACAAATGTCATACAGTCTTCATAAAACATGTAAAAGATGACTACCTTATACATATTTTGAGATAGTTGGAAAAAAAAATAAAATTTTAATTATTCAAACGATATTAAGTTTTATTTCACGTTCTAATTAAGGGTAAAATATAACTCTATAATAACTTAAAAAGCATTATATTTCAGGTAATAATAAAATGATAACTATAAACTGTCCCAGAATGCTATATGAGTATACACTATAAAAAATTTTGGATCAATTTGATGCAAAAAAAGTACTGGCACTTTATGTGCATCCTCCCTAAAATCTATTTTACCGAAAACTTTTATACCGTAATTTTTACAGTAATATTTATTTAATTTTAGTGATTAAGTGATACAGTAAGTTCATAGTAAATACTACCGTACAAATTACGCGACGGATTCTTTGTTCCTTAAAATTTTTTCTATAAAAATGAATTTTACAGTAGAAAATACCGGCATATTGATCCCCAGTACCTTTTATCGTAATTTTATCCAGAATTTTTTACAGTATATACTGAATCGACATGAAAGGAACGTGTACTAAGATCCCACAGAAATTGAAAATGAAAATTCAAAATTTATCTAAAGGCCTTACTGCAAGTTGAAAAAATTCAACCAATAAAACACGTTCAATCAAAAGTTTTAACCAATCAAACGAAATTAGATCTAGAATCTGGAGACTTAACCCAATCGATACAATCCATCTGAAAGAAATATTGAAAATGCAACGAATGATTTTTTGTTGTTGTAAAGTTGAGGAAAATCGTTTTAAGTTTCAATCACTCGAACGAAACTGTTATTTGAAGTTATAATTAAAATCAAAATGTAACTTTTCAACAATTAAAATTGCATCCTTTTTTCAAAAGTAATAATGAAAAAAATCTCGTTGTTATGAATTGTCCCGGAATGCAATTTGAGACTAAGGATACCAAAGGCACGTCTATTGGGAATATAGAAAGCTTATCTAATGGCTTACTGTTATGAATGTTGATGAGGTCTTAACAAGAGAAGGCTGCTTTTGTAACCTCCTACTGTGTAGTGCAATACTCAGCAGGGGGCTTAGGTCGCGTGTCCCATCTGTTGCTTTTCCCCTTCTCCTGCTGAAATTTTATCTACTGCCACTCTATTGTTTTTTCAAGCATTAAATTTGATATGGGAGCATTCAGATAAACACATTCGTTCAACTTTGTTTGATTTTTATTTGTTTCATTTAACAGGATATCTAAATTGATATATATATATATATATATATATATATATATATATATATATATATATATATATATATATATATATATATATATATATATATATATATATATATATATATATATATATATATATATATATATATATATATATATATATATATATATATATATATATATATATTTATATATATATATATATATATATATATATATATATATATATATATATATATATATATATATATATATAATATATATATATATATATATATAAGTTCAAAAAGTAGAGATAAAAAGGGGAAAAAAAGAGAAATAATAATAAAAATAAAAATAACAAAAAAATGGGAAGAAAAGGAACTGAAAATTTAAAAAAAATTTAAAAATCTGGAAAATAAGAGATATAACTTTTTCATCAGCTCGCATGATTATATCCGCCATTATTATCTTTTATTTTCCGGATTTTTAAAATTTTTTAAAATTTTTAGTTTTTTATTACGGTCTTTTGTTATTTTTATTTTTATTGTTATTTTTCTTTTTTTTCCCCTTTTTTCATTGTTCTGTAATTTTTCCCTAGTCTTCTCTACTTTTTGAACTTATTTTATGAGTTTTATGCGCCATAAATAAAACTTATTGCTTTTCTTAATTTTCTTCGAGTTTTTTTGCATTTATTTATTATGCTATTATATATATATATATATATATATATTAGATTAGATTATATATAGATTAGAAGAAACATCAGTGTTTGGAGTATCGGGCAAATGCATACCGGGCAATGGTACTTGACCTTAAAAAAACATCAGTGTACGGTATACCGGGCAAATGTATACCGGGCAGTGGCACTTAACCTTAAAAAAACGTCAGTGAAGGGTATACCGGGCAAATGTATACCGGGCAGTGACACTTAACCTTAAAAAAACATGAGTGTAGGGTATAACGGGCAGTGGCACTTCACCTTTAAAAAACATCAGTCTAGTGTATACCGGGCAAATGTATACCGGGACGTGGCACTTAACCTTAAAAAATATCAGTGTAGGGTATACCGACCCACTTAAGATTAAGTGCCACTGCCACTTATTTATATATATATATATATATACTGTCCAAATTATTAGGCGCACTGTGAGATTCTATGTAAAATTTCAATTATCAGGTGAGAATTGGTTAGCATTATAATGCAATACATTAAAAATAGATACAAATAGGAAGTATATATAAAAAAAATCTCCTCTATAAAAGCCTATTACATGTATGCATATAAACTCGTGCAAAGCATGCAATTATTAAAACACTACAGCGGATCCAATAATTTGGTCTAATTATTATAATATACTAATCTAATACCTGATATAATAAATATTCTATGTTTATATAATATATTGTCCAATTTATCCAATCGTCGAATTTATATCATATATTGTCTAATTTCACCAATTGATACCTGAACGAAATCAAGTGCAAACTGGTTTCAGTCGCGTAGAAACAATAAAGCTGTTTAGTATCCCCTGACAATTCAGATTTTACATAAAATCTTATAGTGCGTCTAATAATTTGGCCGGGGATTATATATCGAAAAAAATAATCAAAACTTAAAATTTAATTGAAAATTAAAATTGAAAATTAAAATGCACACAAATAAACAATTATAAGATACAATTACCTTTTTTTCAAGCCCTACGATTATATCCTCAAAAATTAGAGCTCTAATAATAATTTTCCTTTTTAAATTTTTATTTTATTTCAATCTCGATTGTTTTATATATGTCTGAATGAAATTAAGATAAAACATGCACCAGAGTAAATAAAGTTATGTTTAGGAGAGAATATTAAGTCGGAATGCATGTATACGCTAATTCTTAAAATAAAAATAGCTTGTAAATAAATCATACGCGTAGCAAAAAGAGAATATTAAGGTGAATTCAAACTAAACTTAACAGATCATCAGCAGGTAGAATTTGTACATTATAAACTTATTTAATACAGTTCACGGAAATTTAGAAATTAAAATATGAACAACTTATTTAGAAAGATCAAGAATAAAAAACCGTAAAGAAATTTTTTATTCTGCACATTTATATATATATATATATATATATATATATATATATATATATATATATATATATATATATATATATATATATATATATATATATATATATATATATATATATATATATATATATATCATCATCATCATCAATAGCATTGGCACGACAGCCCTTTGTGAACCTGGGCCTTCCTCAGAAGCTTTTCCCATTCTGCCCTTCTCCCAGCAATTGTTCTCCAGTTCTTTACTTTTAGGATGGTAAAATCCTCATCCACACAGTCCTTCTATCTCTTTTTGGGCCTTCCTCTTTTCCTTTTATTGGAGGGGGTTGCATTAGAGACTCTCAATGCTGTTCGTTCTGGGCTCATTCTCCGTACATGCCCTGCCCATCTCATTCTACTTAATTTAATAGATTTAATGATATCATCGCCATCAAAGATCCTATATATTTCAAAATTATATCTTTTCCTCCAGTTGTCGTTATCGAGTATAGGGCCAAAGATGGTTCGTAGGACCTTCCTTTCGAAGGTTGCTAATAACTTCTCATATATATATATATATATATATATATATATATATATATATATATATATATATATATATATATATATATATATATATATATATATATATATATATATATATATATATCTGTCCTTTTTACCCTTTTTCGGTATATATATACTTAAAAAAACACAAATACTTTAAATAATAAAAACAAAATATTTTACTTTTGAAAAATTTGCCAATTTGGAAATATTTTCATTCCTAGATAAAATCAACAAAATAATTTGGAACATAATTCGAATCCTTTTTCTGTATGTATTAACGAGCTGTTATCAATTAGTAATCAGTGTTTATTTTATATTTATAATTATTTAGTAATTTTTGAAAGGTAAAGAATAATTATCAAAACTTATAATATCAAAGTAATTAGATATTTTTATGTGTCCAAACAGTGCAGCGTTGAAGTAATTTCACAAATATTAAAAAAATATACTATAATAATTTCTCATTCTCAACTAACTATGGCTTTTCTTAATGTTTACATTTTTATGATAATAAATAGCTTTGGCTATGATGGAAAAAATTTAGAACTCATGAATAATTGTCAAAAACTCTCAACAATTTTAAAAATGACATATTATTTCGTTATTTTGACAAAACCTTCGAAAAACATTCATCACGAAAATATTCGGACTAAAGGGGTTCGGAAAATCGAGATTCTGGTGCATTTTTTTTAATATTTATTATTCAAATATTATAATTAGAATAAAAAGAGTTGGCTCTGTTTATTCAGTTATTCATGAGTGTTAAAACCTAACACTCATGAATAACTGTTAGAAATTCTAATAGCTGTAAAAAAATAGCATATTATATTATATCGTTATTTTGTATAATGACAAAGCCTTCATAGAGATATTCAAATTAAAAAGGTTCGTAAAGTCGAGATTCTAGCTTATTTTATTTTTATTTGAATATTATAATTAAAACAAGAAACGTTGACTAAAATAGAAAAAAACTAGCATTCATGAAACTCTCAACGCTTACAAAAATAGTATATTATATCGTTTTTTTTTTGTATAATGACAAAGCCTTCGAAAAAAAGCATTCATAGAGGTATTCAAATTAAAGAGGTTCGTAAAATCGAGATTCTGATTCATTTTATTTTCATTTAAATATTATAATTAAAACACAAAGCTTTGACTTAAATGGAAAAAAAAACTAGCATTCATGAAACTCTCAACGCTTACAAAAATAGCAAATTATATCGTTTTTTTGTATGATGACAAAGCCTTTGAAAAACAGTCTTCATAGAGATATTCAAATTAAAGAGGTTCGTAAAATCGAGATTCTGGTTCATTTTATTTTTTTTTGAAATATCATAATTAAGACAAAAAGCGTTGACTAAAATGGGAAAAAAACTATCATTCATGAAACTCTCAACGCTTACAAAAATAGCATATTATATCGTTTTTTTTTGTATGATGACAAAGCCTTTGAAAAACAGCCTTCATCGAGATATTCGGATTAAAGAGGTTCGGAAAATCGAGATTCTGGTATATTTTTATTTATTATTTAAATATGATGAGTGTTTTTATCGTTGTGCACACGTGCGGAATGTGAACTATAAAAAAATGCAAGTTGTTTATCGGAGGAGGAAAGGGGTAAAAACCTTTAAGTGGTGCACACAGCTGTTTCCAAAATCATTATGCGCTTTCAAATAAAATGCTCCTTTTAAGTAGAAAATTCCGTCTAGCCCCTCTTACCAAAGATATTTTGCAGTACATTTCTTTTGGAAGAATACGATTTGGATTTAAAAAGGATTTGCCGGTTTAAAGCTTTGACTTCTAGCTTTAGCTGTGGAAATAAAAAGCGATTTTTTTTTAGAGAAAGTAAACAACCGTTTTGCGTGGACATAGAGTTGAAGATAAGATTACCGTTATTTTATTTGTCTTCGTAAATACTCGTCCCATTTAAGAGTTGTTTAATGCACACTATGAACATTTCTAAATAAGTTTAACGGAAAAGAGTTTTCAGCTCTGTCTTTGCACTAAAAGTATTTTCTTCTTAAGTACAAAAGGTATTACATTTATGCAGAACGTTTAAAGGCAATGATTCTTTGATTTAGAAATTTTGGCGGTTAACTCCATTTTTTTATGGATGACTGGCCGAAAAAATAGAAGCAACTTAAATATTCTAATGGAAGTGTCAACTAATAACATTAAGAAGTATCATAGATATTATACATTAAAAAAATATACTTTTTAAAGTATTCCAGCGGTAGTGTCAGTTACAAAACGGCCAATCTTACGATGTATTTTTTAAATATTTCAGCATTGGTGTCAACTACCAACATTAAAAAGTTTCTTAAATATTCTAGCGGTAGTGTCAATCGCAAACATCTAATAATAATAAACTGATAATCGCCATAAAGACTAAAAATGTTTTTAATTCAAAAAAATTATAAAAAAAAATCACAAATTTTGTTTATTACTTTCAATAGTGCTTAATACTCAACATTATAGTAAAAATTTCTGTTTTAATAATATTTGCTACAAGTTAATATCTTCTACCGACTCAACATCTCCATAATTTGGATACTAAACGCAAAAATTTAATAAATATGTATCATATTTTCTTCAATTTAAAGCTGCAATTGTTTTGTATCGAAATTGCATGCAATTGAGGCGGAAGAATAATTTATTACTTTAAAATTGTGTGCAAACAATTGTGCTCTCCCAATGTTAAGTAGGTAATTATTAAACGCAGTTCGATCAACCAAATGTATATATATATATATATATATATATATATATATATATATATATATATATATATATATATATATATATATATATATATATAATATTGAATCATATATATATATATATATATAATATTGAATCATATATATATATATATATATATAATATTGAATCATATATATATTTCGTTAAGTTTATAACCAGCGTTGAAAAGATTACCCTTTTTAGAGTTTACAGCTGTCAATGTTCAAATACGTAGCATTATTATTTGTAACTGAACTCAAAAGACAAAGGAACTCATGGATCAAGCATTTTGACGAAGATTCGCAGAGGATTTAATAATGGAACTATCCCGCATTTGCGTTATATGGAGAGAAAAACTCCCAAAGCTCCAATGTTTAGAACAAGTACACTCAAATCCATGATCCGTCTGAGATTCAACTCTGATTCACTCCATTGTTAAGCAAGTGCTCTATCCCCAGCATTTTTAGTCTTATTTTCAAAATTTTTGTCAGCGACGGTTGCTGATTACACGCCAAGATCAGCCCATCCTATTGATCTTGTCAAACTCACCCTACTTCTACATTCCTTTTTAGTTAAAAAGCTCCATAAGGAGTTATGCTTTCAACTTTTAAATTTCATCAACATATTTCTAGAATTCCGTTTGATTATTGATTTTTTAAAGAGTCCAAATCAAAAATAGCTTTTTACTTGATAAATATACTTAATTCACGGTGGCACACTTATATTGTGAGGTGTTTCATTTTCATTGGCCTCTTCTGATTGATGGATGCTAGCTTGTCTGTCAAGTCGATGGATGACCACATCATGACGTTGGTCAAAAAATTGTCAAGTCAGAGCCTCATAACTCCTTAAATCACAACGGGCAGTTAAGGAAAAGCTTTACTTTACTCCGTGATTCTAACTGGGTATAATTATAATAATTTTTTTAAATTTAGAGTTCGGTATTAAAAATTCAAAAATTATGTTTTCTATTTCAATTATTTTATTTCAATACCTAGGCATGGTGTAAAGACGCTGTTGTCTTGCAGGATGAGATTTCCGATGTTCTTGATACTGGTGACTGACAGGGAGATTCCTTATCACTTTTTATTTTGGCCCTTAAATCCGTAATTTGATTTGAGAGTTTGAAGGGATTTAATTATCGATGATACGAACCTTCATCTATCAAAAGGTACCTCATGATAGAATCAAGTTAACATGTCTTATATACTAGTTAATTGGTATTTAATATTTATAGTGGTAGTTAGACCACAATACTCTCCTTCCAGAATTTTAAATGTGATAGAATTCGATGAACAAATACCACTAGTTGATTATATATATATATATATATATATATATATATATATATATATATATATATATATATATATATATATATATATATATATATATATATATATATATATATATATATATATTCTCCCATTATATTTTTTTCTTCATTTTTTTTTGTTTACTTGCCAGGAGACTTCATAATTCACCGAATTTTTTTAAAAAATAAAATCAACTGCTTAATAAAGACTATCCATCGATGTTGGCGAGTTCATGTCGCGTCCGCAGGTCACCATTGAATGGATTTAATTATCGACGATGTTAACCTTCATCTATCAAATGGTACCTAATTTTAGAATCAAGTTAACATGTCTTATATACTAGTGAATTGGAATTTAATATTTATAGTGGTAGTTACACCACAAGGTTCTATTGTCACTAAGACCATTCAGGTTTTGCTGATGATATCGTAATTTTGAATAGAATTGGTTTGATTTCCTTTACTAACTTTCTTATAAAAGCAGCAAATGAAGTAGGCCTCGTTATTAATGAGCAAAATAAAAAAATAAAAAAATTGTGGCACGAACAAAATTTACCACTTTTTCATCAGCTCCTGTATATAAATATGCTGGAGCTTCCAGTTTCACCTACCTGGGTCCGATTATTATTGATACTAACAATATTTCAGGAAAAATTTACTCCAGGAACAAGGAGACAATTTTGCTTACACCAATACTTATTTAAGAACAAACTACTTACTAAAAAAATCAAGTTTAAGTTCTACAAAACAGTTATCAGAACTGTAGTTACATATGGTAGTGAAACTTGTATATTGGAAACTTGGATAGATATAGATTTATTCTAATAAAATATTGAATAATTTATACAAAAAGTTCTCAATTTTAAAAAAATTGCGTTATTACCAATCAAATTTTTCAATCCAAAATAAAAATTTCAACAATAACCTTTCTCAACGTTAATTCTTCAAAAAATCATAATTTCCGTTTCCCCCCCTTTCATTTTTAGCTTATGTATCCACGAAAAAAATAATTCGAAACTAGACTAGATGATGCTTTAGCTCTATGAATTGAATTGTCAGACCAAAATATTATTTGAAAACAATGAAAAATTTCTTTCTTCAGATTAAATGATTTCAAAAAAATTATTAGTTCATTGAAAAAAAAAATTACAGTTGCCTAATGCGTTCAGAATTAATAAATAATATTCTTGATCGTCTAAAAAAATGTTTCTTAGCCAAAAAACAAAAATTAAAAACGCTGGTTTAGTGATGGTATTAAAAGTTTTAATTAAAGGAAGATATTTTGTGGTGTTCACAGTAGCGTATGATTTGTACAAGAAAAGGGAACCCCTCTCAAAAACTGTCTTTCAATGGGAACAATATCTTTGAAATTCTTGTTAGAGGGGGTGCGCTTTCTGGTTGTTTGCATTGCAATTACCTTTTGTGTGAAACGGAAACGTTGTCTCCATTCACCTTTTGCGACACTTCCCCGCCCTCCCTTCGTCACAACATGCTCAATGACTACCCCTTGGCGGTTTCCTTTTTCGACAAGCTAAGTATAGATGGAGCAGGCTCGACAAAGAAACTCAAATATTGATAAACTGTTTGCCCTTCTTTACCCTGAGGGGTTTCTATACGCTATCATCTGTAGTCAGGGTTTTCTATGAAATCCATCACTTGTAATTTATCCATGCTCACTATGCTTTGCTTCAATTTTAAATGTAACATAGATCTTTCTAAATATTTAATCGACACAGAACTGTCTTTATATTTATGTTTAAAAAGTACTGCAGCTAATAAACATAATAATTAAAAGAGTTAATTATCTCGAAATTCAAAAAGAATTTTATTATCTCGAATTTTTCTTTACTGTCTTCATATTGTGCTCAAACTATTAATTTATCTATGCTCACTATGCTTTGCTTGAATTTTAAATGTAACATAGATCTTTCTAAATATTTAATCGACACAGAACTGTCTTTATATTTAAGTTTAGAAAGTACTTCAGCTAACAAACATAATAATGAAAAGAGTTTATTATCTCGAAATTCAAAAAGTATTTTATTATCTCGAATTTTTTTTAACTGTCTTCATATTGTGCTCAAACTATTAATTTATCCATGCTCACTATGCTTTGCTTGAATTTTAAATGCAACATGGATCATTCTTAATATTTAATCGACACAGAACTGTCTTTATATTTATGTTTAAAAAGTACTTTAGCTTATAAACATAATAATGAAAAGAGTTTATTATCTCGAAATATTTTTTGCTACCAGTCTTCATATGCATTGAAAATATTGTGTTCAAACTATTAATTTATCCACGCCCACTATGCTTTGCTTGAATTTTAAATATAACATGGATCTCTCTAAATATTTAGTCTACGCACAACTGTCTTTATATTTATGTTTAAAAAGCACTTTAGCTAATATACATAATCATGAAAAGAGTTTATTATCTCGAAATTCAAAAAAGAATTTTATTATATCGAAATATTTTTTACAACCAGCCTTCATGTACATTGAAAATATTGTGCTCAAACTATTAATTTATCCCTGCTCACTATGCTTTGCTTGAATTTTAAATGTAACATGGATCTTTCTAAATAATTAATCTACACAGAACTGTCTTTATGTTTAAAAAGTACTTTAGCTAATAAACATAATAATGAAAAGAGTTTATTATCTCGAAATCCAAAAAAATTTTATTATCTCGAAATATTTTTTATTATCAATCTTCATGTACATTGAAAATATTGTGCTCAAACTATTAATTAAAACATATTTTTAGGAAAAGGTTCTTTTTCGAAATATTTTAGACAATTGTCTTCACATACATTAAAAATGGATTGTTCAAATTATTAAAAATTAAGAAAAAAAATCGTTAATCAAAAGGAGCTTTGATGTGAAAATATTTCTTAGAACTGCAGTCACAAATATTTATAACATTGTGTTCTAACTTAAATGTCTTTATTCATTTATTTTTTTAAGCTAGAAAGAGCTTTTATTTCGAAATATTCATTAGAATTGTCTTCATTCAAATATTATGTAAGCGTATTTTTGACATTTTTGGACTTCTTTCCCCTCCTGTCAGCAAAAATAAACAAATCACAACTCCCTACCATGTTTACTTAAGAAAGCTGTAGCACCAAACTCCCAACTGCTTCTTGCTTTAATTTTGACTGTAATAATCTAAGTTTAGGTTTAAATTCTAATAAAGAGATGTAACTTTGAATTCAACAAAGTTTAAATTTTAATTAATTTTATAAAATTATGAGTGGAATATTCTTTAATAAACTCTTGTGTTTTCCTTTTATGTTTAAGATTGTTGTCCTCCGAAACTCTTCGAAGAATTTTTTTTTCTTTTTCCAGAATTTTTAAATTTTTATATTTCCGATGCGTAATTATTTTTTTTGCTAAATATTTTATTTCGCTTCTTTACGAAATTTTCTTAATATAACAGGATTTTAATACCTTACGTAAGCATTGCTCATACTCCTCTTATTCCTTTATCTACAAAAATAAGTGAATCGTTAATTCCTTTCCTTCGTTATGAGCTTATGAAATATGTAATATTAGAACAGCCCCCATATATATTCAGTTTGAGCATCCAACATTTGTTTAAATTATATGAAGTTCATTCATATAATTTGCATAATATGTAAGTGACTTGAAATACGCTGATTAATAATTATTATTATAGTTATTAACAGTTTGATCGGCGTGTGAAATAATGTATGTTTAAAACCACTAAATCACATGAGTTAGATCACCAAATTGGCCATGGAGCTGGCCATATGGACTATACACTTAGAAGACAATGAAATAGTTGGTGCATATTTGAATGAATAAGAATACGTCATTATTTAGTATGGATAGCAAATATGCACTTGGAGTAATTTTAAAGAACAGGTACTGTACGAGAAAAATAAACGTTGCCATCTTAATAACCATTGATCTAATTATTGTATTTTCCTGTGTTTGATCTATAATTGTATTGTATTATTGTATTTTCATGCATTTTCAATAGTTTGCGCACTTATAACGTTTAGTACAGAAGATATTTTAAGTTATAAATTATGCAAAAAAATATACTTTGGTTTCGACGCATTTCTTGACCTCTAGATATTAAGTATATATATTATTCCATTAATAATCTTCTTCTTAAGGTTAATTTCTCTCTTTGCCCACGTACCTCCTTAAATACTTTCGTAAAAAAAACTATTATTGATTGGCTGGCTCTTTTACTATGACAGCAAAGGGCCTTAATCCCTCCACCACGGGTCTTACTATATAAGTGAGTAACAAACCATGATAAATCAGGGGATAGAGCGTTCGTCTTTCAAAGAGGTGAACCGGGTTCGAATCCCAGCGATGGCTGGTCGATACGAATTCCGCATCCAACTTGCACCGACAACTGGGCCTACGTAAGATATCCTCAGTGGTAGACGGATCATGGGTTAGTCCCTTGCAGTGAGGATAACCATGGGAGGTTTTCGTGGTTTTCCTCTCTATGTAACGCAAATGATGGTTAGTTCCATCAAAAAGTCCTCCATGAAGGCTCATTTCTCTCACTACTTGATCCAAAAGTTCCCTTGTCTTCTGGATTGGGCTCAAAATCAAAATTACAAGGCTATGGAGTCGAACATTAGTAGTCGTAAACCCAAAAATTGGGTTGATTGTTTAACGACTGTCATAAAATATAAAATAAAATATGAACTATAAAATAAAATATAAATTACTAACAATTGAAAAGTTTTTTATTATGGGTCAAAATAATTGTGCGCAGTCTCTCATGATGAAATTACTCCAGCAATCAAACAGGATTTGCAATTTCCAGTTCCACAGTAGAAATATGCTTGATTTCCATGCATTTTTCTTCTCTCAGCGAAGTATTAATTTGCCACCTTTAATGTGTACATTTTTGTAACTTTATTTGTAAAAATAATTCTAAAAATTACGATTTGTATATTAGAATTAATTGGTATGGCAGTTTAATCTCTGTCCAATATCATTGCTGATTATAGTAAATTCGAAGTACATTTAAATAATATAGTAGAAACTGTCGATACTATACATCATCTATTTTACCGATGCTTCAACTGATTCCATTGCATTTAAATTGAGGGCTAATGAATCAACGATAATCCCTCTTTCAATTCATCTGTGATAATACGAGAATGAATGCTGAAATTTCACTAATTCTTTTCGTCGAAAGGGATGCAATTCTAGAGAAAATGGAGCCCTGTTATTGGATGGTTATTTCACGTGATTACTGATGTCCGAGAAGGCCGTCTCGATAATGTAATATTAAGAGGACGATATACCACGGGAGAAACTTTTCATCACAAATTCTCTTTCATCTCCATTGGTGTATTCAAATTTAAAGTTTAGAGAGCAGTGAATTGAGACTAACTTACGGTAAACCATGAAATCTCAAATATTGAGAAAAAAAAAAAACTCAAAATATCAAAATGCAAGCGCATTAATGAAGACAAACTTTTCCATAACGTAATCATAATGATCCACTTATATATTTTTTTCAGAGTTTCTATGGCTTACGCTAGGTATGTCTAAAATCACTTAAGTTTTTAAATTACTTATGAATGTGAAAGAGAATTGCCATGAATGCAATGAATGAGAAAAAAAAATGAATGAAGAAATCAATAATAGAAGGAATCAAAGAATTATTAGATTAACGAATAAAAGACAATAAAACTTTTGTAAATAAATTAACGAGTAACTGATAATTTCTTTGATATAATAATTCGCTTTATAATTAATATATTCATTCTTTGATTCTCTTATTGATAGATTCGCTGATTCACTGACTCATTATTGATTTTTTATCAGACAGATAAACTGATATTGATAGATTTATTTCTTTTTTCCCGACGATTAACTTAGATAATGATTAATCAGATTTTAATTCTACTTTCTCCACATTTAAATATTAATTTATGTAAATGCGTATGGTCTTATTACTTCATTTGTGTGAAGGTTTCTAAAAATATATTTAAAGGATTCTTAGTTTAAGTAATTAACTCTAAATGGTATTATTAGCATTACTTTTACTATCATAAATTTAAATAAGAATGCTACAATATTTAATTATGAAAAAAGAGGCATTGTAATATATTTACACAACAATTATTAGTTTTCACATAGCATAAATTGTTTATAAGTTTTCGTAAGACCATGTGTAAATATAGCCTGGCTTATAAAATTAACTAAATCAATGACTTTTGTAAAGCTTTTATTGTATCTAAATCAAAAACACTCTAACAACTAAACCAAGTTTCTGAATAAATTGATTTTTAAAGCATGTAGAATAAAAGAAAGCAAGAAAAATTACAAGTTTTGACCCAAAAGAGGGGTAGACAGACTGCCTTCAAGACATGAATGTCTTTATTTTCCACAAAAAAAAAAAAAAAAAAAAGAAAAGAAAAGAAAAAAAAAAGGAAACATTTCTACAATTTCCTAGATGTCTCCATATGTCATCGAAAAGTGTTATTTGAAAAGAAGAAAAAAAAGTGAAAATGATCCAAGAAATAGTGGTAGGGGAGATACATTATCATAAAGGGAAAGCTAGCGTCTTGTGTCCGATCTTTATCAACTATTGAAGGCCTTAGGCGCCAAACGCTAACAATTGTCCTCTTGGGCGTCTTTGACTTATGCCGCCCTCGTGGGAATGTACCTTCACAGCATTTTGTAGAGTGATACATTTTCTTAAAAACTCACAGAAAAGTTTCATTTAATGGTATCTGAAACGAATAAATTTTATTATAATATAAAAATTTCATTATAAATTTTATTAAACATGAACAAGAAATACACCAACTCACCCAGAAATGTCTCATTTAACCTTTTGTCACAAAATTTTTACTAATCATATTTTTCATTACTTTGCTTTAATTTACTTAAAATAAGTGAAAAATATTTTATTTAGCAATTTAATAATTTATGGTTTTGAAATACAGCATGGAAACACCAGTGTCTTTTTCTGCGTTAAAGGTAAAATCTGCCAACATGGCTCACTTCTAAACAATAACTTTTCTAATTTGCACTTACTTAGATCTAAGAGAGATAGTTATAAATCATTGAAATTTCTTTAATTTAAGTAATCATTGATACGTTTTCGAATAAGAAGGAATTTGTTTTTTTAAAACTACTCTTTTTAGGATTTTGTATTTTAGTGAAAATATAATTCTGATAATCTAAAAGATTTTTCTAGTAACTATTAGACTTTTTTTTGTAATTAAGAAATGCCAAAATATATTTTTGCTTGTAATTAGAGAGTCGAAAAAAAATATATAAAAGAACACTGGTGTCCTATCTGCGTCAAAGGGTTAAAGGGATATGAAACGCCTAAATAGCAATAACACTAAGAATAAATACACCCAGAAATGCCTTATTTAAAGATTCTGATAAATTAAAAAATTACATTAATTTTATTAATAGTAGTAATATTAACCAATTTATCGGTTCAAATAATTGAAGCGGTCAATGTTATAAGAAGACATATTACAGATCTGCACTTACGGGAAAAAAAAGTGTGTCAATTGGGAAATTTTTTTTTAATTGCCTCTTCTTCAGGCAGCCTAGAAAATTACTTGGAATTTGACAATCGGTAATTAATATTCCAAAACCAACAAAAAACTTATTTTTGCAAAAA
Organism: Parasteatoda tepidariorum; assembly: GCF_982258835.1. Taxonomy (NCBI): domain Eukaryota; kingdom Metazoa; phylum Arthropoda; class Arachnida; order Araneae; family Theridiidae; genus Parasteatoda; species Parasteatoda tepidariorum. The sequence goes on along the minus strand of NC_141766.1, from coordinate 14,989,189 downwards.
TGTTACATTTATGCATTGTAAAAATTTTACATTTTAGCATTGACTGCTTCAATTATTAGTCTTTTCATTTTTGGTTACGTAGTATGAAAAACTGGGTAAGAGATTATTAAGAATGGGGACCAAAACTGACTTGATGCAGTTAAGAGAAAAAACTTGCAAATAAATAAGTAAATTAATAAATGAAAACTTACATTTATTTACTTCTTACAGCAATAGAGCAAGTCTAGGATAGATGTCCATTTTTTTTTATTCTAATCGAAATAAATGTGCTAGGAATAGGAAATGTTTATGCATATTTTTATTTTAAGTTTGTATACCTGTATGAGCAAATATATGTTATGAGCAAAAAATAATCATATGTTATGAGCAAAAAATAAGAAGAATAAAATATGAAACAAAATTGTTCGAAAATAAACTTACAAGTGGTCATCTCTTCTTAATGACCCACCCAATATAGTAGCAAAAAAGTAAAATATAAAAAATTACAAACAAAACAGTCACATAACCATAAATAAGATGGTAATCAACTGTGAGAAAAAACGGTCTATTAACTGCTTTAATCTAACATGGTTAAACAACTAAAAATTTTTCTCACCAACCAAGTCCACTTAATGAAGCCACTTAATTCCTTTCAACTGTGTACATAATATAACCGCTAAGTAAAAAACTAAGTAAATTAAAGTAAATTTACAAAATTAAATAAAAAATGAATTTATATTCTTTATAAAATAATGAATTTATAGTATTATTAAATAATAGCGTTTAAAGACATTTTGTAGAACTTATAAAAATTAAAAACTTCAATCAAAAATGATATAAGCATCTTTAATCTTGTTATTTATATATTTATTTTATTTTCTCTGAATTTCGTTTAACTTGTTTGCTTTTTAGAATAGTTTTCTAAAATACAAAATTTGTCGAAATGATCCAGGGGTTAGAAACTAATGACTCAATAATTTTTTAAAAATTTCTTTTAAAATTTTTTTCCCTTCAAAACTGTATCTTATTTGCTAGTTGAATTTTAAAGTAGATACCTGAAATGCCGATTTTGTTGAAATAAATTCTCAAATAATTTAATAGGTGAAGTAGAGGAATAGAGATATAGATTTGATAACATTTTCGAAATTTTTTATAAAATTTTTTTTCTCAAAATTTTGTCTTATTTGTTGGTTGGATTTAAAAATAGTTCTCTGAAATAGAGATTTTGTTGAAATAAAGTTTTTATTGAAACATGTCTGAGTTAAAGGAGGATTAGACAGTATTTTTGTATTATTTATTTTGAAATATTGATTTATTTCTTAACCTTAATAAATTCGTTATATTGCATTCAATGAATTAATATCGAAATTTATAATGATTGTATTATAGAAAGAAAAGAAAATCTAAATAAACTTAAGACTGACGATAAAATTTAATAAGCGATAAGCAGGCATGTTTAGTTTAACAATTTAATCAATTATTTTGGGTTTCAATTCGGAATGCATATGATAATAATTTTAAGATAAAATAATTTTTGAATATCTTCTTATCTTACCTCGAATATTCCCTTTTAAATAATTCTAATTTACTTTTATTTTAAGTGAAAAAAACTAGACAAATTTTTGTTTAATTATTTCGTTTTATAATACTTATTGTTTCAAAAAATAATGTTGAACATTTGAGAAAAAAAATTAAAAAAAAAACTTAAATAGATTAACAAACAGAAAATAATTGTTACTAATTGCAATCACTCAAACAGGTTAATTTAGAACATCGGAAAATGAAAAAAGCAATATAAACTGGTTCTAAAACTCATATATTATTTTTTATTTTGATATTATTAATGATAAAAAATATTGAAATAATGGTTGTTGCATTTTTTTATTTTTTACTTAAGTGATTAAATACCATTTAGTATTTTATGTATCCAATTAATTCTTAATGAATCCATTGTATTTCTTTATTATTATTTTTTTTGCAGACAGAAACAGTTATTTTTTCATGTTAGAAAATAGTTTTTACGCCCTTCAGAATTTTTTGGCGTTTAAGTTTGGTATCAAATAGGGGTATATTCACGAAAAAAAAAATATTTTTTTTTCTATATTCCGAAATATTTTCTTTTAAATCAATGTAAGTAAACTAAGAAAAAAAATCTTCGGGGCTATTTTTTTTTTTTGAAAGTGCTTGCAGTTGATTTTTTTTTTATATTCTTCATGCTTAATTAATTTCCTTATATCCTTATAAACCACAGAATTAATTAATTATTTTTATATTTCCAAATATTCAAAAAGAAAATTAGACTTAAATGAAAAATTACATCATATAAAAAAATGAAAAAGAAGGAAAGATAACGGTTGCTGGAATACTTATTTACTTCGTTTTTTTTTTTTTTCTTTTCTTTTTTTTTTTTTTTTTTTTTTTTTTAATGAAAAACAATTTTTAGCCGTGAATGAAAATATTTAGTAAAGTGTTTCCGAAAAAAAATCTACAATTTGTAGAAAAAAAGGACAAAAAAAATCTCTCACCATAAAAATAAAAGGAGCTTAAATTAATTAACATTATAAGCCCTTTCCGTCGGGCATTGAAATATTTTATTTCTAAGTAATGCTTCAATGAATGCAAAATATTTCATTAAAAGTCAAGATGAAATTGAAGTTTAAAGATTTCCCATTAAAGTTGTTTTTAGTAGTTTTTAATTATCGCTAGTTATTATTATTAGTTGTTATTTATTCATTGTTAAGTAAATATTGAAATATTTTATTTCTGAAATGTACTTCATGAATTCAAATTATTTCAATTTAAGTTAAGATTTCCTATAAAAGAATTTTTTGCAAGTTATTTTAAAGTTTTCATTCATAGTTATTTTTATTTAGTAATTATAAAAATATTTAGTTTCCAAGATGTGCTTCAATTAATTTAAAATGTTTCACTATAAGTCGAAATGAAAAGAAAATTAAATGATTTCCTTTAAAAATTATTTTGAATTTTTTTTTTCTCACAAGGCTTTAGGAAATTTCAAATGCCTTGATTTCACTTAGATTTTAGAATTCTAGCTCGACAGTTATTTTATCTAAATACATTTCTTTTTAACTTGGAAACATTTTTTTTTCATAGGAAGAACTATTTCATTTTATTTTATAACAGTCGTTGAACAGCTGACCTAATTTTTGGGTTTACGTCTACCAATGTTCAACTCCGTAGCCTTGTAATTTTGATCCCAATCCAGAGGAGAAAAGAAAACTCCTGCATCCGTACCCCCAGAGGTATTGATTTGTTATGGGAACATGGAGGACTTTGTGACTCTACAGACTTAGCGTTCGTCAGTCACTTTTACTACACAGGGTCCACATCGAACTCCACTACCTCTTATACATGGGTCCAGTGCCCTACCAACCAGGCTATACCGGCCCGGTAAAAACTATTTTTGTATTTTGATATCCGTCTTTGAACAGCTGACCCAATTTTAGGTTTACGACTACTAATGTTTGGTAATGATTTTGATAAAATTAACGATAAAATTAGTGATAAAATTTGATAAATATGGTAAATTTTTTTAATTTTATTAAAATATTGCTAATTTTAATTGAAAATTGCTAATTTTATTAACAATTTTATTTAAAATATTGTTACTTTTTTGCCTTAGAGCATGGTATAAAAACCATTTATTCGGTTAAATTTGCTTTTCAGTTATTTTTTACAAAATGTGTGGTAATAAGAACTATAATTTTGAAAACCTGAATTTCCGGTAAACCATTACCATATGAGGGGAAAAATTACCAAATGAATGATTAAAATGCCGTACATTTTATTTTATTCAACAGAATAATCTTTCTTTTTTACCAGAAATGTAGTTACCATACAGTACGGTAATTTTACCAGAAATTTTTCTCCGCGCATAATTTTTAAGATATTCGCAGATCGCGGTATTGGACGATTTATTTCAAATTGCGAATACATTAAATGTAATGTGTTTTTCACTCATATTAAAAATACACTATTAGCTATGATTGTGAATCTTAGTAAATGCATTCGTTGTTTTAAAAAAGCAAGACAAACCGCCTCTGAAAAAAAACTATATGACATATTGTGACATCTAAAACAACCTCTTATACTACTAATTTAACAGGAATAATTTTTCGGGATATTTCTTATTCTATCCCTCCACTGTTACTGCAAATGTTACCTCTAATGTTACAATGTACAATTTCTAAAAAATTAGTTGAATTAATTTGTCATTGTAAAGATTGTTAGACGAGTAGTATTTTCTTTTTATTTTATTGTCCTAGCTAATGAACGCATATATTTGTGTTTTAATGTAAAATTTCTTCATAGAAAACATTTCGGAAGTAAGCTCTAAAGGAAATTGTCTTTGGTCTCAGTTCTTCTCTTTTTCTTTGATTAATTATGTGACAGCTGATTAATCAAGAAGGCAAGAAATTTGGGATGCACTTTAGAAACACATGCACGACTCGATTTTTCTTTCCATAATCATAAAACAAGCATTGCATTATTTTAAGTGCTATTAAAAAATGCAAGATTTTTTTGAAGTTTTTAAAATTTTTAAGTATGATGTGCGAACGGAAGGAATCAAACGATTTTAAAATATTTTACATCTATATTTATTTTTGTACATAATACATTTTTTTTCTTCACAAATTAATACTTAACTGAGGAAATAGAAAAAACGCCATCTGAATGTGACAAATTCCGCTACCGGGCGGAGAGAGTAATAAACAACAAGTCTACTTGATTGCGTCTGTAAACAGAAAGGAGTTGAAAGACGATTATATTTTGTCTAAAATAAGAACTCCCCCAGATATTCGTCTGGACCTGTGGCGATGAATATTGCAACGATTTATGACTATTTAAAGTAGGGGTGCGGGGTCACTGTTTTGAGTGGTTTCGGCTCGTGTCAATGAGAGAAAGGGAATTTCTTTCTTCGGTATATTTTGTTATTCCTAGAGTAAAGCTACCCTTCCTAAAATGCACCATTCTGTTTTCCATGCCACCAGGCGGCCTCAGACTTTGTGGCGGGAGGAATTCTTAGCTTAGACAAACTATACTAAAAACATCTTCACATTTCAAACTCCATTTAAACGTGTTTTGATATTTATTCCAGATGTCTTCCTCTACAGTAATTCGTTAGATTTCGATAAGGTTTTGTTTTTGCGACTCTAAATTTGTTTATTTTTTTGTCCTCCTTTATGATAGATTTGAAAAATACATATTAAGGGGTAATCTTCATGAACCAAAACAACAACCCTTAATATCGATTTACGTATCCCATCATGTAGCACCTCATTTCTTTCCCCTTCCACAAAAATATTTAGTTACAGTTTTGGCTAAGAGCGGAAGAGAGCGGGAGAGTTTCCAGACTTTCTCACGAGAGCTTTGGGACTTTTTAGAGAGGGTAAAAGGCTAATTTCAACTGTTAAATTTGTTCTGATAATAAACATAATTAGAAAATCATTAGTAAGAGTACTTTGACTTAATCAGCTTAATTTACATTTCCCCTATTTCCTTTGAGATAAAACAAGTGAGATGGTATAAGCATTAGGATTAGATAATATTATTTTTCATAAAATATGTTCAAATGAATTTAAATGAAGTATTGGAATTTACTACTGGCCACTCAATAAAGAAATCCTTAGAGCATAAGAATACTCTTTTAGAGCAATTTATGCGAATTCAAATTATCATCGATCTATTCCTGATGAAACGAATGAGACTGTAGTTGCAGTATAATACTAATGTTTATTAGAAGATTTTTACGATTTTTATAGGTTGTATTTTTACCTCTTACGAGTAATTTAGTACATTTCCAAAAAAATCATTCAATAATAATAGAGTGAAACAGGGTAATTCACATTTTCATCAAACCACCTAAAATAAATAAAACTAGTGCAGTTATATGTCCTAAAATGGCGTATAGATCATTATTCATTAATAATGTTTAAGTGAATTTTATACAGTGCTTCTTAACTGGTATTTTAAGCGTAGCTATGCAATTGTGTAATTTAGTATCTATAGTCCAAAAAAAAAAAATCTTTGAAATGTGTCAATAATATTAGGGTGAAATAGAGTAATTCACAACCGGCCAGGTGGCCGAGCGGGTAGCGCGCCTGACTGCGAAGTCAATGGCTGCGGGTTCGAATCCCTCCCTGGGCATGGATGTTTCTCTCTCTTCTCTTGTCCTCTGTTGTGTGGGATGTATGAATGTGGCCCACCCTCTGAACGGGTTTGTGGTAGTGTGGCGTGGGCAATGTTACTCGCCTCCCTGACTTTGGTTCTCAGGTGCCCACTTGGGTAACGCGAAATGAGTAACACCTCTGGCATCTTCTAAGGCGAAGCGAATAAAATTCAGTGCCTGCCATTCGGAAAGAAAAAAAAAAGAGTAATTCACATTTTCATCCTAACACCTAAAATAAAACAAGTGCAATTATATGCACTAAAATGGCGTATAGATCATTATTCATTAATAATGTTTAAGTGAATTTTATAAAGTGTTTCTTAACCAGTGTTTTAAGCCTAGCTATGCAATTGCGTAATTTAGTATCTATAGTTGAATTTAAACATATCCTTATGGTGTATCAATAATATTCGAGTAAAACACGTGAATTCACGTTTAAATCCTTCTACAAAACGCGTGAGATAAAATTTGCTTTAGAATGGTATAATAACAACGTTCATTAAAATGTTTAAATGAATTTTATGAATGTATTTTCATCTGTATTTCAAGAACAGCTATGCGAATGTATAATTTAGTACCTGTAGCCCCATATCTATCAATCTATATATATATATATATATATATATATATATATATATATATATATATATATATATATATATATATATATATATATATATATATATATATATATATATATATATATATATATATATATATATATATATATATATATATATATATATATATATATATATAAATATATATATATATATGTAACATAAAAAGCTTCAATTAATCTTTTTATGTTAGTTTCTATGCTATAAAACAACTCCTACTTTATTCCTAATTAATTATTCTATTTGAAATACTTTCTCACACTTTTAAAAGCCACATCCTGTTCTTAAATCTATTTTTGGCTCAACTATGCATTTAATTAAGAGCAGGACATTTTTCCCTTTGCTATGTGTGGGAAACATTCGATCTATTTCATAAACCAATAGCAACTACTAAGATTTCCCTCTTTCCCTAAATTAAGACATTTTACGGATTTTACTTTGCAAGATTTTCCCTAACATATAACCAAGGAGCGCAACTTTTCATGTGCACTTTCACTCAATCTCATGACTGCTCTTGTCTAATAATTAATAAATAAATTTTGTACCCTCCTTCCCGACCTATGACCTGTTTTAATCCTTCCACTCGGCAACGATGTTATATATATATATATATATATATATATATATATATATATATATATATATATATATATATATATATATATATATATATATATATATATATAAAAATATATATATATATATATATATATATATATATATATATATATATATATATATATATATATATATATATATATATATATATAGTGAAACAAGTTAATTCATATTTTCACCCTTTTACCTAAGATAAAACGAGTGCATAATACTAATGTTCATTGAAAAAAAATCCCACCGAAACTAAAAGGCGTATCTTAAGGGGGAGATTCCCTTTTGAAAGAACATAAAAAAATGATTTGCCCTGGATTGCAAACAAGGGCACAGCATTATCTCCCTTTTCCAGTCAGAGGAACTAATTGAAAGCAACGTTCTTGAAAATCTCTGGATATTTAATCCCCTTGGAGCGGATTAAGTACAGGAAATATATCGGAGTGGACAGTCCCTTGTTAAAAGCAACGAAACAATGTCGGGGTATTTATCTTGACGCGGTTTGGGGTGCTTTTAATTGGTTTTCCACTGAACAAAACTTTGAAAGAGCAAATGAAAGTAAGTTATCCAAAATCTCTGTGGCTGTCAAACGTATTCATATTTTTGCTTTTAAATAGAAGACATCAGGGAAAAGGATGCATATATAAAATAAATAAATTAAAATAAATAAATACAATAAAAATTAATTTTATAAGTTTTCGTGGGGTAGTCATAAAACGGTAAAGACATTTTAGAAGAAACATATTCTTGAAATTCAACGAAGAGAAAGTAAATAAGTAATAAGTAATTTCACTGTTCAAGTCGATGTTTACATTGGGAGCTATCCAAGTGAAAATCACGACTTCTTTCAAGTGTATTCATATTCTTACCTATAAAATGCATTAAAAAAATCTTATAAATTTGAGTGAGAAAATTATTTAAGAACAAACGAAGCAGCACTTATAGTAAAAAATGATACATTCTCTGCTTTTATCACTCACTCTAGATGAAAAATCTATTTTTATCAATAGATAAAAACACAGCGATTTATTTATTTACTTTTTTTTTGCGTTAGGAATTATTAAAATGATTGCCTACCTACTAATACTAGGGCAAATAACAAAAGGAAATGTTGTGATCAAAAATGGAGAAACTCCTGTTACTTAAAGGCAACATAAAATACTTTCAATTTAATTGTATTAAATACAGGCTTTTTCTAATGCGGCAACTTGATTCCTGAAAAACATTGGTTCAACGCTGAACCTTAATATCGATATCATTAATCGTAATACGATGCTAGGAACTTAAATAAGGTGTTAAATTGAACCATATTGTCATTCAGGTTGAACCTTAGTCTTTAGTAATCGACTTTAAAAAATACGATAATCTGGTTTTAGCTCCATATTAAAACTGCAGCAAGTAATAGTTACCAATCATCAAAATTTCCAGAGGTGTACGTTAAATATCCTCTGTTGTTAGGGTTCGATTGTTTTGTTGTAATTTTGATGCTTTCCATGAAGCAACTGCGGATAAATTCACTCTCGAATACAGGTTGTTTTAATGCTTGATTGAAAAATCCTCTTGCCTTCTGGGTTGAGTTTAAAATTACAATGCTACGACTAGTCGCAAATAGAGAACAAATTTGTTGCTCAATAACAGTTTTAATGACAATTAGTGGACGGGTATAGAGCAACATTAGTGGTCGCCACCGGTCCAAGGCTTCTAAATACAGCAAGTGGTGATTATAAAACTGTCTGCCAGTCGCCACCTGATAGCCATTTTTTTTTTCATCAAAATTTTACCCAATATTTCTTTTTATATGGAATTTTTATAAATATTTAAAAAATATTCTGAAAATTGCTTTTATTTCACTCTTTTTTTTTAATTTTTTTTCTTCATTTTAGAAATAAATCTTTTAATACTTACCCCATTTTGAGAAATTCTTCAAAAGAAATGCCTTTTATTATTTATTGATCGCTTAAAACATTCAATTTTTGAAAAAATGGCCACATGCTTTAAAAGGGGGAGACTGTTTAATTAAATACAATTAAATATATTAATTAAATACCATCTGAACTGGTATTTAATTAATGTTAATTTATATGTGTTTATAGTGATTAGTTGAGAATTTGGTAATTCGTATATAGTGGATTCAAATGTCTTTTTTGCAGTTATTTAAACAAATGATACAAAATTTTTAATCCGTGTGATATGTTAAAAAGTATATAATTATGACTTTTAATTAAATATGAAGTAATACACTCGATAATGGCGAGTTATTTCCGTAGAGTAAATAAGGTGAGTGGTTTCAAAAACAGGCCCTTGGAAAGTGAAGTGGGTGAATCTTTAAATATTATTTTATAACCGTCGTTGAACAGCCAACCCAATTTTATGGGTTTACGACTACTAATGTTCAACTCCGTAGCGTTGTAATTTTAAACCCAATCCAGAAGACAAGGGGAAGGGGACTCCTGAATCAAGTACTGGGAGATATTTGCCTTGGTGGAGGACTTTTTGATGGAGCTAACCCACATTTACGTTACATGAAGAGGAAGACCACGAGAACCTCCCACGGTTTGCATGACTGCAAACCATGATCCGTCTGCCACTGAGAATATTTCACGTCAGCACTGTGGTCGGTGCAAGCCGAATGCGAAATTCGTTTCGACTGGGATTCGAACCCGGTTCGCCTCATTGGAAGGTGAACGCTCTATCCCCTGAGCTATCGCTGCTCTGCATCTTTTAATTGCAGCTTTTTAAAATTACGGAAATCAAAAGGATCTCCTAGCAATAATTTTACCTTGACCCTAGTTGGGTTCAAAATTGGCTCGATATGGGTTTTATAAGAACATGCACCGAGGGACCAATATTGGGATGTCTAGATTTTTTAATATTGGTCCTAGAATTGGCTATATAAGGCCTAAATTGGCCAATATGGAACCTACATTGGCTAAATAATGGATACAAATATGGGGTGGAGCTGACAATTCTGCATAGGACCGATATTGTTTGTAAAGTGACTGTAAAATATCGGGAGAATCGGAAAATTCTAAATAGGCCTAATATCGGAAAAATAAAGGCCATTTGAACCCTTACTGAGCCAAGATTCATGAATATTGGCCCAAATGAGGGTCCATTTTATTTTGCTGCAAGGTTCTTCTCAAAAACGACGAAAATTTAAAAGATAAAGAATTAATTCGTTATAGGGTCTCTTCGTTATATGGAGAATAATTCGAACGTAATTTAACACTAAAAAATAGTTATAGAAAGAAATTGACTGCATGGGGACGTCGTTGAAGACATATTTAAGCTAATAATTATTTATATATCAGGTAATAATTTATAAAGCAAATTATTGTATTTCCAAAAATACTATTGAATGTTTTTTTTAAATGATTTTGGAAATCATCTTTAGCAAGTCTTACTGTATTTTGTTTCTGGCAACTTTCAGAAACAAACTTTTTACTTGAAGATTTTGGAAATGCGCGCTGTTAAAAAATATTCATGGAGAAAAAAAAGGTTTCAAAATACATCATTTGAACTGTCTTTCTGCTTTAAAGCGTTAAATCCACTTTTTATAATATACAGGTAAATAAAATTTAAATGGAATTTATTTTAAATAAAAATTGTTTAATATTTGAAACGATTAATCAATGGAGTGCACGTGTTGTCTTGAAGTGTTATCCTTTGTGGGGAATAAAATTAGACCTGCAGAGAATGTCTCCTTATTACGTCAGAAGGGCGAGGTTATCTTAAAATAAGAACGCCTTACCTTTCTTCTCATTGGAAGAGCAAATAAAAGGCGGAGCTTATCCGTCAAGAAAAGAATATTAGCAAAACGTGGCCTTTGTTGTGGCTTCCGTCAATGAGGAGATAATTATTTATCTGCCGACTTTTCGAGGGACAATTGTGATTATCAAATTGAATGATCGCTTTACTTATTAAGATGATTATTATTTTATAAATTTTGTAGCAAAATGATTGTTTCGAAAATTGAATAGCGAAATATTGATCTTTATATGTGTTTATTCTATAATATATGAACATAATATAATAAATTCTTAAATTCACCTATTATTTGAAACGATATAGTAATAAATCCTAAAATGAATAGTAAAAAGGATACAATGAATCAAATAAGAATGATTAATATTTTCAGAAAAAATTAAAGTCTATTGCTTAGCTTTAATAATTAAAAAATAGTTACGATTGGAAATTTATCGCTTATATAATGTCAGTCATCAAATCATGTAAAACATGGGTAGAAAAATTTACAGTTTATAATCAGGCTTCAATATTTTAGCAATATTAGTAATTTGTAAAGATATTTAAATATTATTATTTTGTCTTAGTTTAGAAAAATTTATGATTTATTTTTTAATTTCATATTTAAAAAAATACTAGTCTTCAATAGTTTATTATTCAGCTTCCATATTTATAAAAATAGTTATAAGAAAAAAAAATATAGTTTTCTTCTTAGCTTTCATTACATGATACTAATTATTAGTAAATTTTAAAGTTTATTATTTAGTCTTAATAATCAAATAAGAATGAATAATGTTTGTAGAAAACTTTTTATTTATATTTTATTTTATTTAATCGCTGACAAGGACTTTTTCTTGATTATGTTTTTGCAGTTATTTACTGTCCACATTTTATGTACAAGTCTTGAAAAATTGCCAAATTGTTTTTTGTTAAAGATTATTGAGGTAAAAACCCTTGTCAAATGATTTTTTCCCGAAATGACTCAATCGATACCCCCCCCCCCTTTTCTGTTCGTTTTAATGCAATGGGGGCTCAGACCCCTGTTTGCTGCATCTCACCAACCCCGCTTAGTGATAATTGTTGTTTCTCAGTATAAAACAGTTTTTTTTCTATGAAAGTTGAAATTATTCACTTAAAATGTAAATATATAGCATTCTGTTTGCTTACGCTTGTATGCCCCACTTTTCACATTCAAAATTCATTTCCTTAAATTAAATGTTTATTTTGAACCAAATTAGATTAGTAAATATAGTATAAAAGATCTCGTGTGATTCTATTTTCCTTATGATTTCATTAAAAGCTATTGGTGAAAATAAATAATTTTGTTTTGTTATCATTTTTTAAAAATAAAGCTTAAAATTAAATAATAAAAAGTTTTCTTTTATTTTTTCCTCTTTAAAATTTTTTATTAGTTTACATATAAGGGTATATTGTTGTAACAAATTTGGTGAGTAAACCATAAACCATAATTTAATATTTTCGTTTATCAAACAGGCTGATATATTAAATACAATTGGTGCATGCAACAGATTGCGCATGAAGCTGATTGCTAATTTCTAAGACATTTAACTAATCTCTTTATTTGTAATTTATAATAGCATATTAATGTAATTTACTTCTAAAAGTAATAATTGTGAAATGGTTAATAAGTTTAGGCACAGATTCAAGTAAGTTTGTCGTAAAAATGTAGCGTAATAAGATAATATCATAAAATTACGTTATAATAAAGGTACTTCTCGTTTTGTTTTAAACTCTAAGTTTAGAAAACAATATAAATGAATAGCGTAATAATAGCATAGTAAATTAAGATAAGAAAAATAGTGTTGCTGCTACCTAACTGAAGTAGCTATCATATTTTTAGATGTTCGTTACTATTCACTATTATTTAGCAATCTAAGTAATTTTTAATTCAAAACTACTATGCGGTTGGATTTGTAAAAATGTTGCTTTATATGTTCTAAAGCATATATTGATCCAGTGGTTTAAACTTAAATAAAAATTAAAAGAGAAAAGATAGGGAAACTAACACAAAATTGTTTAGCCCATAAAAATCTGGAAACATGCATTTTGTTAAAAAAGTAAATTTATAAATTAATGTTTGAAAAGAGGGAAGTAAATAGCTAGGTCAAGCTAAAAATTTAATAACTCATGATCAAGGAACATTAATGGCGAAGAAAAAAAAAACAAAACAATAGAGGGAGCGTCTTGACTGAAATTCGACAAACGTAGAAATCGATTATTAGAAGGCATTTAAAAAAATAAATAAATAAATAAAAAAAAAACGCGAAATAGAAATCTGAAAAAAAATTTCAAGGTCAATTATTGTGGAAAATATTCTTTTTAAATCAAAATTTGATAAATAAATGACAAGGTCAATTAATGCAAGCAGATATTAAAATCATCTAAATCTGTCACTAATTTGTCCAGAATGAAAAATTATTTGATTACTTCGATTAGTTAAACAATTAAGAAGAGAGAGACAATCTTTGTTGTTAATAGGTGCGGAGGATTGGTTTAAATTAAGTTTTTGATTTTGATTTTTTTTTACTTCGCTATTGAACATTTGTCTTCGACTTACACTATGGAAATTACTCGTGGCAAGAAATTTGATCACCCTATAGTAGATACATGGGATTTTCCTCTGATGCACGACGCACCCAAACGAACATTTTATATAGGTAAAGTATTGTTGAGACATTTTAACATTTCACAATCAAAGCTTTTTAAAAATGTGTTATTTAAGTTGCATATAAAACTTACACTAACTGCAGAGTTTCCAACTTGTGTTGTTTAAAAATGGCAACGCTAAAGTTTCAGTTAATAATTGTAAAAAAATCACCTATCTTAATAAATATCAATATGTTAAATAAAAATTGTGACACCTCGAGTTTCAGTTAACAGATGTATGTATGACATATCTTAACAAACATCAATGCTTTTTAAAAAAACAACTATGACAGAACGAAGTCTAGTTAACATTTGTTAAAATGACATATCTTTACAAACACCAATGTGTTAAATAAAAGTTTCAACACCTCGAGGTTTAGTTTCAATCGTAAAAGGAATAAATATGTGTTTTGTTAATTTTTTCTAATAGAAATAAATCAATTTGTAAATAAAAGAAAAACATCTTGTTGTCCTGAATTATCCAGAAAAAATCACTGCATGAAAGAATCTTAATAATTTGGTTACTCAGAGTCTAATTTGACTTCCGTTCTATCCCTTTATAGAAAACAAGTGATATTTTAAGCAACATGTTAAATTATATTTTTAGTACAATTGATATTTTAAGGTGAGTGACCATTTCACAATTAGTCCATTTTTCTTTTCTTTTTTACAAATGTAGTTTTATTTATTTGTTTGTTTGTTATTTTTTGCGTGTTTGTTTACTAAGACAATATATATTTTCATTCGTATTGGGTTTCATTGCAAAAACATTTCATTTAAAAAAAATAAGCACATTTTCAGCAATATATTCGCATTAATTCCTTCAAACAATTGTTATTTTGTAAAATTTCTGTAATTTTTTGCACTGTTTTAAAAAATTGATGTAGTTTACTTCAACACAAAAAATAATGGCAACTAAATACCAAAATTTTTTCCAGTATAGCCGGCGACATTAAAGCCTGTAATCCTGCATGAAAAAAAATTAAAAAAGAAAAAATTATTATTCATGAAAAGTAGGTATATTTTAAATAAAAGCAATGACCTTGAAGATAAAAACCACATCTGAACACTTATTTAGATAATGATATAATCCTAGTAAGAGCAGAATTTAAGACGTTGTTAGAGCCGGAAATCCAACGTAAGCTCTGAATGGTAAACATATGTAAACTTTACTGTATCTTTGGCTCCATTAGAACACCTGAAAGCACGCTGATTTTCACCGAAGTGTTTTGGTAAAGATTTTGGTAAAATTAACAATAAAATATGGTTTTGTAATAGGTTATAAATTTTGGTAAATGTGTTAAAATGTGATAATTTTATCAGGATACCTTAGAGCATGGTATAAAAAACATTCATTCAGTTAAATTTACTTTCGAGTTATGTATTTCTTACTAAATGTATTGAGGAATTATAATTTCCAGAATTTCTGGTAAACCGTTACCATATAGATGGAAAAATTACCTACGGAATAGTTTCAATATACCGTATAGTTTTTATAACCAGAATCTTGTTTGTTTGTTTTTATCCAGAAATACCTTTACTATACCGTGCGGTAGTTTTACCAGAATTTTTGCTCCGTGTACAGAAACCAACTAGTAAAATATTTGAAGAGCAATTCATTTGATAAATAAATAAATAAATAAATAAATAAACGAAGGAAGGCTGGCAAAAAGTAAGAAATATTTTTAATAAAAGCACTGACCATCATGATAAAAACTGCAATAGACCGATATAGATACTCTCTTGAGAAAATCTAATACGAACACAGTTAAAGACACTTACAAAAGCTTTTAAAACCGAAAATCTAAGGTGGTCTATGCATGCCATATGAAATCAAACTGTAAAAATTCTCACGAACAATTCACTTTTAAAATATTTATTTATAAATAAACGAAGAAAAATGATAGAATTCCGACCTCGAAGATAAAAGCCACAATACATATATGTAGATACTTATTTATTTCATGATTACAGTAACCATACTTCAAAATCTCGCAGCAGTTTACTATGAAGATTAATGAAAGATAATAATTTATTGCAAAAAGTGGTGAGAAATATTTTCAATAAGAGCACCAACAATGAAGACAAAGCCACAATACTTACATGTAGAAACTTATTGAAAAGAATCCTACTAAGCTCGCAATTAGTGACCCTTAGAAAAGATGTTAGAGCCGGGTATCCAACATGGCCTCTGAATGCCGATAGAAAAGAACCAGTAAAATCTTTCAAGAGAAAATTACTTTATAAATAAATAAATAAGCGAATGATAATTATTTCAGACAAGAAAGAGAGAAATATGTTAAATAGAAGTACTGACCTTGAAAATAAAAACTGCCATACATAGCAAGAAGATACTTATTTAGAAGAATCCCTACTAAGCACACAGTTACAGGCATTTAGTAAAGATGTTACAGGATGTCTTATGTGGTTTCTGCATACCTATATAGAGCAATCCGTAAAAACTCTTAAGAGCAATTTACTTTAAAAGGAAAAATAAAAAACGAACGATAACTGGAAAAAATGGAAAAATATTTAAAATAAAAGCACCGACCTTGAAGAAGTAAACTACAATACATAGCATGCAGTTACTATTTTTGAAGAATCCTAGACAGCATATATTTACAGATGCTTAGTAAAGATGTTTCTAGGTGTCTAACGTGGTCTCTGCATGCTTATAAAGAGCAATCTGTTAAAACTCTCAGGAGCCATTAAGAGAGAGGGGAGGGGGGAAACTGGTTTAAAACTGAAAAATATTTTAAATAAAAGCAACGGCCTTGAAAAAATAAGCCATAATACATAACATGTAGGTACTATTTTGGAAGAAACATAATAAACACACAGTTATGGACATTTATGTTGCCAGGTTTCTAACGTGGTCCCTGCATACCTATAGAGAGCAATCTGTGAGAGCTCTTAGGAGCAATTTACTTTAAAAGGAGAATAAAAACAAAAGATAACTGGCAAAAAGAGAGAAATATTTTCAATGAAAGCACCGACCTTGAAGCAATGCATAGCAAGTAGATACTTATTTAGAAGAATCCTAGTAAACACACAGTTATAGACACTTAATAAAGATGCCAGAGCCGGGAATCCAACATGGTGTCTGCATGCCTACAAAAAACAACCATTATAAACTCTGAGTAGCAGTTTTTTTTGAATAAAAAATGAATAAGCGAAGGATAACAGGCAAAAAAGTGAGGAGCATTTTAAGTAAAAAGCACCGATCACGAAGATAAATACCACAGTAGATACTTATTTAGGGAAATCCTAGTAAGCACACAGTTGAGACAATACTAAGGATGCCACAGCTGGGAATCCAACGTGGTCTCTTCATACCAATAAAAAGAAACTCTGAGCACTTTGAAAAAATATTCAATTATTTTGAGAAAAAAAGTATTTAAAATAAAACACACATTTATGTAGGTACGTATTTAGAAGAATCCTATTAAGCATAGAGTCTGAGAAAGTAGCGTCAGTTCAGCACTGTCTTCAGAAGCAGACTGACACAGCGAAGAGGAGTCTTGGACCGAAAAGGTAAGCCTCTTAGAGAAACGCGGTGATCTGACAGTTAATTCCAATGTTTAGGAAGGTGCTTTGACAATAGATTAAATCTTAAGCAGGGCCGGATAGACCTGTGTAGAAAGCGCCCTCGTCGAAGCTTAACCGCAAACAGATCCCAGTTTTTGTGATTTTAATCGGATTTCGAGCTGGGAACGCCTCTTTTCTCTTTGTCCGGGCGGAGGTTACCTGATCAAAATACTCGCAGTCATTATCAAATAACGTTTTTATTTATTTACTATTGATCCTTCCCGCTCTAAGCTTATTTCCGAAAAGGATTAGAAGCGCCAGTCAGAAGGCGCTTCTATTGGATTACCACTTAAGTGGCCTTCTATCAATCACCATCAACACTTGATCAACCGTTTTTTCTCCACACTTTCCATTCAAAAACAGCCATTTTTTGAAAAGTTAATTTCCAGGGGAAATGGGGCTTAAAACAATCTTAGAAAGGACTAATGACTTTCGTTAAAAAGAAAGGAGAACTCAACTTTTTCCTCTCTTAATTATCTTCATTTGAGGTGGTCATACGATATTAATACCAAATATCTTCTCCAAAATTGAAATGCTTTTAAATAAGAAGCGTGGAGAAATGAAATATACAGGGCTATTAGATTTTGGAACTTGCTTTTCAGCTTATGATGAGGAAAAAATAAATAAATAAATAAATAAATAAAAAAAACGAAGTAACTTTATGTTTCAGAATTCCTCGATGAACTCTTGAAAGGGATCATTGAAATATTCCCACATTTTGCTGTTCAAAAACAAATAATTGCGTAAGATAAGGGATTATTTTTTGATTTCAAATGTCTTTTAATAATAAATAGTCGCTTTAAGATTTGGAAATTGCTTAAATAAAATGAAATATTTTTTTTATAGCCGTTGTTGAATAGCCGACCCAATTTTATGGGTTCAAGACTACAAATGTTCAACTCCGTAGCCTTGTAATTTTGATTCCAATCCAGAAGACAAGGGAACTCCTGGATCGAGTATTGGGAGAAATTGTCTTCGCGGAGGATTTTTTGATGGTGCTAACCCGCATTTGCTTTACATGGAGAGGAAGATCACGAGAACTTGTTTATCAGAGCTTATGATGAGGAAAAAACAAATAAATAAAAAAAAAAAACGAAGTAACTTTATGTTTCAGAATTCTTCGATGAACTTTTGAAAGGGATCATTGAAATATTCTCACATTTTGTTGTTCAGAAACAAATAATTACGTAAGATAAGGGATTATTTTTTTGTTTCAAATATCTTTTAATAATAAATAGTCGCTTTGAGAATTGGAAATTGCTTAAATAAAATGAAATATTTTTTTTAATAACCGTCGTTGAATAGCCGACCCAATTTCATGGGTTTACGACTACTAATGTTTAACTCCATAGCCTTCCCTTAGGAAAATTTGCCATAGAGAAGCCTATGGTAATCTATGGCAACCTATGGCTGCCATAGAAATTTGTATGGCAAGATGCCATACGCCTATGGTTACCATAGAGATTTGTATGGCACAACCCCATAAGCCTATGGCTACCATAGAAATTTATATGGTAAGATACCATACGCCTATGGTTACCATAGAGATTTGTATGGCAAAACCCCAAAAGCCTATGGCTACCATTAAGATTTGTATGGCAGTATACCATAGACCAATGGTAACCATAAGGATTTGTATGGCACGTGACCATTAGCCTATGGCAACCACAGAAATTCGTATGGCAGTATACCATAGGCCAATGGTAACCTTAAAGATTTGTATGGCAGTATACCATAGAGAAAAGCTGATATAGATCTCCACCAACGAAACAGCAACTTCTATGGAGTCCTCAAAAACATCTTCTAAAAGAAATAAATATCCATTATTTCACTCCGAAGTTAATTAAATTCAGCATGTAATCCCGCAACGCATTCCTGGTGAGTCTTTTCCGGCTTCCGGGTGGCCAATTTTCCTATTTTTGAGTGTTTGAAATCCGATGTTCCATTCTTTTAGGCTTAGAGTATCAGACCGCCATGTTAACGTGTCATCCACTTCAAGTGGAATCTTTCGATAACTTTGGCGACTTATTTTAATGTTTTTTCAATCTCATTCTTGGTCAAAAACATTTTATTGCAAACGCCTATGCGATTATTTTTCTTAATTTATTAAGTTTTTAATTTCCGTCAATCTGGTACTTTTATTATCTGTATCTTTTTAAAATATGTCGCGATTGGGTATAGGTATTCGCTATGTTAAATTTTGCCATTTGTTGACTTTGTACACTTTAATTAATATCTTGCTGTTTATATTTTTATCTAAATTTTTTATATTTCTTTCCCCCAACTGTTTCTGATTAAACGACATCTTTCTTTTTATTTTATCCCCTCCCTCTGATTTTATATAAATTTTTAAAGTCACATCACTTTTCCATTATTAATGGTGTTCTATTCCCCATAGTATTCCCCAATTTGTAAACTATCTTCATGATGAAAAACGCGGTTAAGTGCTTATGATCAAGCCAGATCATCATTTCTTTAATAATTAAAATTTTTTAATTCTTTTAACTTGTTCGGTGATAATTTCATTTAATTGCTGTCATATATCAATATCAAAGTCAGTGTTTACATTCTCATTAGTTTTTGATTTTAATTACACTTAGGTTCTTGCAATGCTTTTTTACATTATCTTACATACGTTAGAGCTTTATATTTTTATTTTGTGTTTAATGTTTGCCTGCCATTAAATTGTTTTTATCATTTCTCCGTGTTTTACTATCTTACAACTAATATTTCTTAACTATCCACATATATTTGTACAATGTTCTGTTACATATTTATACATAGCTTAGGGTCATCACTTAACTAGATTTGCTGGATTACTGGTTGAAAATTATTTTGCTTCAATATTATCAACGGGACAGTCCCTGGCCATATCATCTGCTGCTGTTACCAAAAATGCTTTTAACAATTTGATCGTTCCTTAAGTTTACAACTTTTTCGTCATAGCGATGCCCTATACCCAATTAATTTTTATTTATTGGGTATAGAGCATTTATTGGGTATAGGGCTCCTGACCAAGTGTCAATTTGCCAATAGCAATTATTAATTTTACCAATTTTAATCATGTCTTAAACATGTTTTGTATTTACCAATGTTTCTACATTGTGTTCTCTTTTCTAACTGTGCTTAACACAGCTCAACATAAATTTTCTGAGTTTTATATCCCTCACTAGTAGGGGATCAACTAATTTAGCCTGTTTTCTATTCTTAGCTTTTCATAGTCTAATACCATCTTTTTTATAGATAAAATTTTGTTCACATGCCACCACTGGTAGCACCGTTACATATTCGGCTTTTGTCCCGTTTGGTCTATTTTAAACTAATTTCGCTTCGACCACCGGCCCCACTCTTTATCTTTTGAGTTTTCATAGTATTTTATTGTTTTAGTAGTCTGCTTAATTTTTAGCTTAGTATCACATATCAAAATTTAAAAAAATTTCATACTGGCTCCGACCATCGGACCATTATTTAAATTTGCTTTCTTTTAGGTTCCTCTAATATCTGACGCTTATCGAACTAATTATGATACCAATCAATCAAATTAACGTTTTTTATACTCGCTCCGACCTCCAGACTCACTTTCTATTTTCTTGTTTTTTGCAGTTTTAACAAATATTGGTTGCCTGTACTCAATATATTTTGTTCCTAATCAACATAACCAATACTTTCCCCACTCGCTCCGACGGCTGGACCCATTTTCTAACGGTTAGTACTAACCAATTAAAATTTATTTGAATAAGAAGAGCATTCAGAAAGGATTCTGCAAGTGAAACAGGAGAAGTTTATCAAAGAAATTTTTTTAAAAAAAAGCTTTCTGGATATATATTTCTTCTACAATTATTAAGTTTTGCATTTTTAATATCCATTGCGAAAGATTCTTGTAAGTAACTATTTTTTGATGTATGATAAAATATCAACGAGAAATGTTGCCATAGCTGTATGGCAAAGGTGCACCATAGCCTATGGAAAAATATAATGCCATAGGATATTCCTATGGGGTTTTGCCTATGGTGAAATTTTGGCATACACTTTTGCCATATACGTATGGCAAAATTTTGCCATATAAAAAAATGCCATAGGATATTCCTATGGGGTTTTGCCTACGGCAAAATTTTGGCATACACTTTTGCCATATACGTATGGCAAAAGTTTGCCAAAAAAAAATGCCATAGGATATTCCTATGGGGTTTTGCCTATGGCAAAAGTTTGCCATACATGTATGGCAAATATTTGCCATAGGATATTCCTATGGGGTTTTGTCTATGGTAAAATTTTGCCATACACTTTTGCCATATACGTATGGCAAAACCCCATAGGAATATCCTATGGCATTTTTTATGGCAAACCTATGGCAAATTTTCCTAAGGGTTGTAATTTTGAACCCAATCCAGAAGACAAGGGAACTCCTGGATCAAGTATTGGAAGAAATTTGCCTTCGTGGAAGACTTTTTGATGGAACTAAGCCTGTAGTCAGGCTATACTGGTAGACTGACGACAAGGGGACTGCAACCAATGATCCGTCTACCACTGAGGATATTTCACGTCAGCACTGTGGTCGGTGCAAGCTGGATGCGGAATTCGTATCGACTGGGATTCGCACCCGGTTCGCCTCATTGAAAGGCGAACGCTCTATTCCCTGAGCCATTGCTGCTCAAAATGGAATATTATGATAAATTTTAAAGCTTTTTTGAACTAAACATATTGGTTTGAGTTAAATGAAATACTTGTAAAACGTTTGGAGATGTTCGGCTAAATTGAGTTTACTCTGTGTACCCTAGCAATAAGATTCAATTTGATTTCTTATTGCTTAGAGATTTTCTAGGAAATAAAAGTCAAGAATTATATTTTTAAAATTTTTATGCTTAGAAAATATCTGTTATTTAGTTACAGAATGTTTGCACTAGCATTTTATAACAGCGTTTGTACAATATACGAAAGACAAAATTTTCAGTTCCGTAGGTAATGCATTGAGCAAGGTTCGTTAAGCATAATTCTGTTATGGAAACTAAATGATAAAATTTTATATCGTACAAATTTTCTATGCAAATACAAAACAGGGAATATCTAGACAAAAAATATATTAAATTTATGTTGGATGAAAGCGTTTATCAATACAACAGAGTGTCCTAGCAAATACTAAAATGACGCAGAAATGTAAATTATACATGCTTGAAAAATTAATTATCATCAAATTATTATTAAAAGACAAATTAATATAGTCGGCACTGTATATGAGCAGAAAATGTTTTACAACAACTTTAGAAAAAACTGTTATACATAAAAAGATATAAAGATTTATCTAAAAATGTTTGAAATTATTTAAAAATGTTTTTAAAAATTATTTTAAAATTAAAAAATTTTTTAAAAAATAAAATAAAATTAGGAAAATATATAATCTCATCATCAGCTCACACAATAATATCCGGAAAAATAGTGCTATCTAATATTGTACCAATATATCTAATATTGTAATAATATAACCGAAGCAAAACATATCAATACAGTAATGTGAGGAGCACCAGCAAAATTGAAAATAGAACATAGAACACATTAAAATAGAACACATTCAGCAAAAAATGTAAATTAAAAATAAAAAAGCAAAATAAAACAATCAAGCAAAAATAGATATTAAAATTTCAAGAAAATACAGAATAAAATTCAAAATATAATATATAAAGCAAGTATCGAATTCATATATACTTACTCTTACAGAAATTTTTCAAAAATGATTTAAAATGTTTTCATAACAAGTTTTCAAGATAACAAGATAAGAAAATAGAAGCTCAAATAGAGAATGAAGGGGATCAACTAATGGCGCGTACTTATTGAAGTACAGAAGAGCGTTTGGTTTGTTACTTACCTTGGATTGGCCTGAATCCGGAAAAGCGCAAGGTTATAATATTATACTGGATAATTCAAAGTTTATAATTAATGAGGTAAGGCCGGGAAAGCCTGGTCGGTAGGGAGCTGGGCCCAAGTCCAAGAGGTCGTGGGTTCGATCCTCGCCGGCCGAAGACTCCCCGTGTAGTAAATGGTGACTGATGCACGTTAAATCTGTCGAGTCTCAAAGTCCTCCATGTTCCCATAACAAATCAATACCTCTGGGGGTACTGATCCAAGAGTTTCCTTGTCTTCTGGATTGGTTCAAAATTACAAGGCTACGGAGTTGAACATTAGTAGTCGTAAACCCATTACATTGGGTCGGCTGTTCAACGACGGTTATAAAATAAAATAAAATTAATGAGGTAGAGCCGCGATGGCTCAGGGGATAGAGGGTTCGCCTTCCAATGCAGCGAACCGGGTTCGAATCCCAGTCGATACGAATTCCGCATCCGGCTTGCATCGACAACTGGGCCTACGTAAGATATCCTCAGTAGTAGACGGATCATGGGGAGTCCCCTTGCAGTGAGGATAACCTGGGGAGGTTTTCGTGGTTTTCCTCACCATGTAACGCAAATTTGGATTACCTCCATCGAAAAGTCCTCCACGAAGGCAAATTTCTCCTTATACTTGATCCAGGAGCTCCCTTGTCTTCTGGATTGGGTTCAAAATTACAAGTTTACGGAGTTGAACATTAGTAGTCGTAAGCCCATAAAATTGTGTAGAGGCTATTTAACAACGGTTATAAAATGTAAAATTAATGAGGTTGAATTTTAATCATAAAATTTTGATATTAATAATGTTGAATTTAGAAAAACTCTTAACATTTAATGAAAAAAAAATATTTAAAAAAAAAATGTATTTTAAAAAAAATTCCTGATTAAATATTAGAAGATTTTTAGCCATGAATTTGTCCGAATTGGATTTGCACCTTGGGAAAATATAAATTTAGTTAAGAGAGAAATTTTTTACTATAACATAACTAACTCAGCGATTTTATATAGAATTTAATTACATTAAATTTTGGAAGAGTTCGTCTATTTGTTTTTTCGATAAATAATCATTACTACAAATTCTTTTAATTCCATTCATTTGATTAAAAATGGTACTTAAATAAATGTTTTTGGAAACATTAGAATTCCATGTAATTATTTAATTTATACAGTCAAACCTCGATATCTCGAACTTGAAGGGAGAGGAGAAAAAATTCGAGATACCGAAAATTCGAATTATCGAAAATCGCATGTTATCGATGGTAGAATAAAGAAAAATGCTCCCTACATACCTTATTTACTATTCCATATTTATTCTAAAAGCACTTTTTGCATTTTCATTTAAAAAAAGATGCAATTGTTGTTTGCTTTAAAGATGTGTAAGAAAGTTTATCTATAACACTTTCTAAGTGGCCATAGATTTAAATGTCTCCTCTGACACATTTGGCTGCATCCCAATAAAAGTGCATGTTTTTAGTAGCATTTAGTAACAATCTTCGATTTCCTCATCCTCTTCTTCTGATAGTTCACAAGAAGCTTTCGTTTGAGCGATGATATCATTGTCATCCCACTGACCACACACTGTTACTGCATCATCTACGTTTACAAAGTCATGAAATTCCATGTCATCGAGTTTCATGAGTCCGGTCAATCTGTCCCAATCATTTTCGGTGTAGTTTTCAGCAGAACTAACGATATTGATTGCTTGACTACTTTCATGATCTTTAATGAATCCAGCATTCTTGACGCCATTCATTATCGTATAGAAGGACACATCATTAAATGCCACTGACGTCTTCCATTTTTTTTAAAAGTTTATCATTATGAGAATTGGTTTTCTATTCTTAAAATGTTTCATTTTTTTGGAATATTTTTTTATTTTCAGAGAAAAAATCTACACTATTTATGAAAAAAAAATTCAAGTTATCGAGGGATTAGAAAAAAATATTCGTGAAATAAAGTTTTTTTTGACATTGAGTGTATAGGAAATATGAAGGGAAATTTTTTTTCCTTCGAGATATCGAAAAATTTGTGAAATCGAGGTTCGAGTTAGCGAGGTTCGACTGTATTAAATTCGAAATCATTTCTTTCATCGTATAAATCAAGAATGCAGACATTATCCTCTTTTTTAATACTTAAATCCAAAAAACTGAAATTAATATTATCGTCATGATTATGAAGCAAGATTAATTACTCGGGGTAATTATTATTTAACAAAATTGTATACTTTTGAAAACTAAAGATAATTAAATCATTAATAAATTTAAAAACAAGTTTAAAATTAGAGCATAATCTTTTTCATAGTAGTGTAAAAATAAGTAAGCTAAGAGTGATCAATAATTAGATCCTTGTGGTATTCCATCAATTTGAACAAAAATATGTTTGCCAAAATATGTAGTAAAAATAATTATTAAAAAGACAAAAATTATTTAGAATTTCCCAATAATAAAAAGCTCAGTCAGTTAAAGGTATTTTTATATATATATATATATATATATATATATATATATATATATATATATATATATATATATATATATATATATATATATATATATATATATATATATATATATATATATATATATATATATATATATATATATATATATATATATATATATATATATATGGCACTTGACCATAAAAAGCCATTGCCCAGTATACCCTTCACTGATGTTTTTTTAAGTTCAAGGGCCACTGCCCGGTATATATTTGCCCGATACTCCAAACACTGGTGTTTCTTCTAATCTATCGTCATTAAGTATAAAAATATCGGTAAAATGTAATTATATCCACGAGTAAATTAATATCAAATCGGATGTAATAAATATTTCGGACATTCACCAAAGGGGCCATGTGATTGTCAACATTCACCGGTGAAAGTCAGCAACCACCGATTTCGGTCATTCACAATAACATGCACATCATTTACATAATAACCTCATCCGGACGTTTATTTCATACTTTGCCGGTCACACACTCACACACACACACACACACACACACACACACACACACATATATATATATATATATATATATATATATATATATATATATATATATATATATATATATATATACGTACATATATGTATATATATATATCTTCTCTCTGAGTAGTGTCGCGTAGCCACCCAGAACCCGGTCTTCTTGAAGCAGTACCTTCCCTTGAACAAAGAAAAAATAGAAAGGAGAAGAATTAAATGAGTAACTAGTGAACTCGAATACGTAATTAACGCTGGGAAGTGCTCGGTGAGGTAGGCTATACCAGAAAAACAACTTTAAGGGTGAGTAGCATACTCAGATTTAGCAGAGCGTCATTAGAACTAAGATCCAGCGCATACGCATACGGAGTAAAGTGACAGTCAGGAGGTCCGTCACCTATGAACCGGTTGTTGGACAACTCCACTTGCGAAAGTCGTGATGGCTCTGGGGATAGAGCGTTCGCCTTCCAATGAGGCGAACCGGGTTCGAATCCCAGTCGATACGAATTCCGCATCCAGCTTGCACCGCCCACGGTGCTGACGTGAAATATCCTCAGTGGTAGACGGATCACGGATTAAAGTACTCTTACCGTCAGGCTAACCGTAGGAGGTTCTCGTGGTCTTCCTCTCCATGTAACGCAAATGTGGATTAGCTCCATCAAAAAATCCTCCACGAAGGCAAATTTCTCCCAATACTCGATCCAGGAGCTCCCTTGTCTTCAGAATTGGCTTCAAAATTACAAAGCTATGGAGTTGAACATTAGTAGTCGTAAACCCATAAAATTGGGTCGGCTGTTCAACGACGGTTATAAAATAAAAATTTCATTTTATTTAAACAATTTCCAATCCTCAAAGCGACTATTTATTATTAAAAGACATTTGAAACAAAAAAATAATCCCTTATCTTACGCAATTATTTGTTTCTGAACAACAAAATGTGAGAATATTTCAATGATCCCTTTCAAGAGTTCATCGAAGAATTCTGAAACATAAAGTTATTTCGTTTTTTTTTATTTATTTATTTATGTATTTTTCCTCATTATAAGCTGAAAAGCAAGTTCTCGTGGTCTTCCTCTCCATGTAAAGCAAATGCGGGTTAGCTCCATCAGAAAATCCTCCAGAAAAGCAAATTTCTCCCAATACTCGATCTAGGAGTTCCCTTGTCTTCGGGATTGGGTTCAAAATTACTTGGCTACGGAGTTGAACATTTGTAGTCGTAAACCCATAAAATTGGGTCGGCTATTCAACGACTTTTACAAAATAAAATAAAACTCTACTTGCACAGTTAGGTACGATATTTCTGACCAACAGCCATTTTATTCTTTTTTTCCTTGTTAAAATGTATTAGCAGGATTAATTAATATAAATGATATAGATGTATTCTCAAAGCAATATATTCGTACAGTACTCCTTATTAATGGTGTAGAAATACAGAACAAGCCATCAATAAATTTTCTTCACCCCAACGCTTCCCCTACCCCAGTAGTTATTAGGAGGAGGATGGGGGCAAACCCATTTCTAGTACCTCTGCAGTTGTGCTCCTAAATGTTGTTTTTTCTTTTATACACTGCGCCTAACCTTGGGGGACTGGTTTACATTATGTCAATACAAGCTATATGTATAGTTTGTCTAAAGTAGGAACTCCCCTAGTCATTCGTCTGGACCCGTGGCGGTGACTATGGTAACGAGGTATAACTATTTCAAGTAGGGGTGTGGGGTAACTGTTTAAGACAGGTTTTAACCCCGGGTCGACGAGAGAAAGGGAATCTTTTTCTGAAGCTGCCCTCCCTGAAATACACTATTCTTGTTTCCATAGCCCCAGACGGCCTTAGACTTTGTGGCGAGAGGAGTTCTTGAAATAGACAAACTATATATTCTTTGTCTTGACCACTGCTGACAACAATCCTGTACAGTGGATACATTTCTCCCCAGTTTTTCTGTCGGAATGAAAATCCACCTTCTCGCAGCACTGACCACGTACAAAGTCAGTGAGCTGTTGATAATGGCTTCTTTGTCTTCTTAAAGGCATTCTTGACTAACAGCAACTCACTATGTCAAAAGTTAACGAAAAATAATGCTAACGAAAAATAAAGTTAACGAAAATAACGAAAAATAATAAGAACACGTATTTAAAGCAACCCTGATTTGCATGTTCACGAACGCCAAACTTATGCCCCTAGAGAGACATTTGAATAGACATCATCTTTTAGTTGTATAAACAAGCCAACCAATTTTTTTTTATCTCGCACAACTCCTTCTTGGTGTTGGAATTTTTTTCTTTCCATTGGTGAATGAACTAACCAAATTGAAATGAAATTTATCTTAAAAATACAAGAAAATAACTCACTATCTCACAATTCAAACACCGGTGAATGTTGACAATCACATGGCCCCTTTGGTGAATGTCCGAAATATTTATTACATCCGATTTGATATTAATTTATTCGTGGATATAATTACATTTTTCCGATATTTTTATACTTAATGACGATAGATTAGAAGAAACACCAGTGTTTGGAGTATCGGGCAAATATATACCGGGCAATGGCCCTTGAACTTAAAAAAACATCAGTGTAGGGTATACTGGGCAATGGCTTTTTATGGTCAAGTGCCATTACCCGGTATACATTTGTCCGGTATACCCTACACTGTTGTTTTTTTAAGGTCAAGGGCCACTGCCCGGTATACATTTGCCCGATATACCCTACAATGATGTTTTTTTAAGGTTCAGTGCCACTGCCCGGTATACATTTGGCCGATATACCCTACACTGATATTTTTTTAAGGTCAAGTATCATTGCCCGGTATATATTTGCCCGATACTCCAAACACTGATGTTTCTTCTAATCTATCGTCTGTAAGTATTAAAATATCGAATAAATGTAATTATATCCACAAATAAATGAATATAAAATTGGATGTGATAAATATTTCGGACATTCACCAAAGCGACTGTGTGATTAGAAGAATTTAATTTTGAACTAAGAAACAAATATCTTAAGTTGACTGATAAAAAATTTAGAGAAATTTAATTTCATGCATATCTATCTATCTATCTATCTCTCTCTCTATCTATTTATCTATCAATCTATCTATCTAATCTATATATATATAATATATATATATATATATATATATATATATATATATATATATATATATATATATATATATATATATATATATATATATATATATATATATATATATATATATATATATATATATATATATATATATATTACTAAGTAGACTTAAGAACTGTGTCTAAAACACTGACGTGTACATCAGTGTTTTGCGCACATTGTTTAGTTGTATTAAAATATATAAATTAATATAAAATTAAAATAAAATGTATAATTTAAAATTTCTAAAAAAAAATGCCGTTAACATATCTAGATACTTGGGCACGTAGCCCTTTATTCAAAAAGGTCCCTAGCAGCAAAATATCTGGGACTCTCATTGGACCAATATTCACGAATATTGGCTCAGTACGGGTTCAAAGGGCAGTTATTTTTCCGATATTGGACCTATATAGAATTGTCTGATTCACCCGATATTTTACAGCCACATTACAGCCAATATAGGCCCCACATAGAATTGCCAGATTCACCCAATATTTTTCATTCATTTTTCAGCCAATATAGGCTTTATAGTGGCCTCATAAAGGCCGATATGGGCCCTATATAGGACAAATATTAAAAAATATAGACATCCAGCTATTGGCCCCTCGGTGCATGTTCATATAGGACCTATGTGGAGGCAATTTTGAGATAAACTGGAGTCAAAATAAAATTGTTGCTAGATGTTGTGCACTCTACAATATGAATTTCAAGAAAAAGATTTTTTTTTATTTCATACGTTATTTTTTAATTTATTTTAGAAATAAAAATTATCCTTAACTAGACTTTGAATTGTGAGATAGTGAGTTATTTTCTTGTATTTTTAAGATAAATTTCATTTCAATTTGGTTAGTTCATTCACCGATGGAAAGAAAAAAATTCCTGCACCAAGAAGGAGTTGTGCGAGATAAAAAAAAATTGGTTGGCTTGTTTATACAACTAAAAGATGATGTCTATTCAAATATCTCTCTAGGGGCATAAGTTTGGCGTTCGTGAACATGCAAATCAGGGATGCTTTAAATACGTGTTCTTATTATTTTTCGTTATTTTCGTTAACTTTATTTTTCGTTAGCATCATTTTTCGTTAACTTTTGACATAGTGAGTTGCTGTTAGTCAAGAATGCCTTTAAGAAGACAAAGAAGCCATTATCAAAAGCTCACTGACTTTGTACGTGGTCAGTGCTGCGAGAAGGTGGATTTTCATTCCGACAGAAAAACTGGGGAGAAATGTATCCACTGTACAGGATTGTTGTCAGCAATGGTCAAGGCAAAGAATATATAGTTTGTCTATTTCAAGAACTCCTCTCGCCACAAAGTCTAAGGCCGTCTGGGGCTATGGAGACAAGAATAGTGTATTTCAGGGAGGGCAGCTTCAGAAAAAGATTCCCTTTCTCTCGTCGACCCGGGGTTAAAACCTGTCTTAAACAGTTACCCCACACCCCTACTTGAAATAGTTATACCTCGTTACCATAGTCACCGCCACGGGTCCAGACGAATGACTAGGGGAGTTCCTACTTTAGACAAACTATACAAATAGCTTGTATTGACATAATGTAAACCAGTCCCCCAAGGTTAGGTGCAGTGTATAAAAGAAAAAACAACATTTAGGAGCACAACTGCAGAGGTACTAGAAATGGGTTTGCCCCCATCCTCCTCCTAATAACTACTGGGGTAGGGGAAGCGTTGGGGTGAAGAAGATTTATTGATGGCTTGTTCTGTATTTCTACACCATTGATAAGGAGTACTGTACGAATATATTGCTTTGAGAATACATCTATATCATTTATATTAATTAACCCTGCTAATACATTTTAACAAGGAAAAAAAGAATAAAATGGCTGTTGGTTTTTTGATGGAGCTAACCCGCATTTGCTTTACATGGAGAGGAAGACCACGAGAACTTGCTTTTCAGCTTACAATGAGGAAAAATACATAAATAAATAAATAATAAAAAATGAAATAACTTTATGTTTCAGAATTCTTCGATGAACTATTGAAAGGGATCATTGAAATATTCTCACATTTTGTTGTTCAGAAACAAATAATTGCGTAAGATAAGGGATTATTTTTTTTTGTTTCAAATGTCTTTTAATAATAAACAGTCGCTTTGAGGATTGGAAATTGTTTAAATAAAATGAAATTTTTATTTTATAACCGTCGTTGAACAGCCGACCCAATTTTATGGGTTTACGACTACTAATGTTCAACTCCATAGCTTTGTAATTTTGAAGCCAATTCTGAAGACAAGGGAGCTCCTGGATCGAGTATTGGGAGAAATTTGCCTTCGCGGAGGATTTTTTGATGGAGCTAATCCGCATTTGCGTTACATGGAGAGGAAGACCGCGAGAACCTCCCACGGTTAGCCTGACGGTAAGAGTACTTTAACCCGTGATCCGTCTACCAATGAGGATATTTCATGTCAGCACCGTGGTCAGTGCAAGCTGGATGCGGAATTCATATCGACTGGGATTCGAACCCGGTTCGCCTCATTGGAAGTCGAACGCTCTATCCCCAGAGCCATCACGACTTTCGCAAGTGGAGTTGTCCAACAACCGGTTCATAGGTGACGGACCTCCTAACTGTCACTTTACTCCGTATGCGTATGCGCTGGATCTTAGTTCTAATGACGCTCTGCTAAATCTGAGTATGCTACTCACCCTTAAAGTTGTTTTTCTGGTATAGCCTACCTCAACGAGCACTTCCCAGCGTTAATTACGTTTTCGAGTTCGCTAGTTACTCATTTAATTCTTCTCCTTTCTATTTTTTCTTTGTTCAAGGGAAGGTACTGCTTCAAGAAGACCGGGTTCTGGGTGGCTACGCGACACTACTCAGAGAGAAGACCACCGTGTACGGCGAATAGCTCTGACGCACTGTACTATGTCTGCATAAAAAATTCGAGCTTTAATAGACACTGCAGTGACACAACCAACTGTTACAAATCTGCTATTTCAAGTACAGCTTAGAGCGAAATGCCCTGTAGCTTGCATTCCACTCACTCCGAGCCACTACCTTTTTCGACGTGAGTGGTGTCGAGATAGAGGTCGCTGGAGGACAGAGTGGTGATCTATTGTGTTTTTTGATGAAAGTCGGTTCGGCCTTGGTGCCAGTGATAGCTGTATATTGGTTAGAAGGAGGCCAGGTGCCACCGACCAGTCTCCGGCCTGGACACACTGGACCTACACCTGGAGTTATGGTCTGGGGAGCAATTACCCATGACAACAGGAGCACTCTCGTGGTTATTCCACGGACCTTGACTGCAAATTTGCATATCAACCTGGCGGTTCAACCTGTTTTGTTGCCATTCGAGAGCAGCATTCAATGAGATATTTTCCAACAGGATAACGCTCATCCTCAGACTGCTGTTGTAACCCAACATGCTCTACAGAATGTTGATATGTTGCCTTGGCCTGCTAGATCACCAGATTTTTCACTGACCAAGCACGTATGGGACATCATTGGACGACAATTTCAGTGCCATCCAAAACCAGCATTAACTATCCCAGTATTGACTGACCAAGCGCAACAGATATGAAACTCCATCCCATAAAATGAGATACGGCATTTGCATGACACAATGCGTGCTTGCATTCAAAATTCCAGTGGTTACGTACCATTATTTCATATTTGAAATGGTTTTTCTCCTAATTGCATTTACCCGCGATCTTGAAACTTTTATCAATTAAATATGTTACTGAGACAAACGCATTGCCGAAATTTCATCTATCTATAATAATTTTCTCTTGGTTTTGGGATTTTCCCCCCATCAGAGTGTAGTTATAGGTATGGGGGCGGTTCAGATAGACCCTTTCGTTCTAAATTTTTTTCTTGACAGTTTTCATATCCTGAAACTCACAAAATTTATAAAAATAAGAAAGATAGATTGGTACTGGCAAGACCAAAAAGAGAAGAAAGATGTTCTGAAGAAATTAATCGACTGATCTGAACTGAATTCTTTTCTTTTTTTTAGATTGATTTACGGATTCATTTACTCTTTTATAAAGTTAAAATTTCTTTAATTGCCCATTTCATGAATTATTTTCTTAAACAGTTGAAAAGAGTGCCTTTTATAAGTTCTTTTTCTTTACACCATTTACAAAGTGAAACCTCGTTTCGTTCGTAATATACTTAAATTTGGTGTGCTAAAATCGGCGCAAAGTCAGACGAGTATGGAGGGGGATAGAATATGCGAGTGCATTAGAGTTATTAGCAAGCCAGAGGCATAATGCATGATTGATTTGTTTTTGAATTTTTCGAAAAGTCTTATTTGTTCCTATGTTCTTGAATGTCCAGCTGGAGATTAATCTCTCAAAATGTTGAAATAAATGAGTAGAAATGTTAAAGCGATTCATGGGAATTGAACATAGATCATTGCTTATGGACCGTTTATGGGCTTATTTCTTTCAATCTATCAACAGAGCAAAATCTCATTATTTTCATTGAAGACTGGATTCTGGGGACGTTAAAATTTGAAGGAGCAAAGTCAGGAGAATATGATGAGGGATCCAAATGATCAGTGCTGAGTTAGGAACTGCTGAGTTAGGAACGATGCTGAGTTAGGAACGATACAACTAACAAACTTTTAAACATAAACATAGCTTTTTTTTTCAATTTTCCTGCTGATTTCATGAGCTCCATGGATTTATGGATTTATTTCTTAAATTCCGATCTTGCTTATTTCTTGCTCTTGCTTCCCCCCTGATTTCGCTTATTTTCCCATTAAAGTCAAGTAAAAGCATTCCTGCAACAGCCTATTGAGCCAGGGGAGGGGGTCATGGAGGCTATGGCCCCACAATTCGTGACCAAAGGCACGATTGAGGCAATGTGGTCAGCATTGTGCACAGGCCGCTTTTACTTCCCAGACTAGCTGGTACCCATTGATCTGAAGCTGGATGGGCTTCAAGTCACGACTGGGGATCGAATACTAGTTCTTCATAACGACGGTTCAGTGCCTTAACCACTGAGCAATCATTGATTCCACGAATGCAGATTTTATTTTATTTTACAGCCGGCGTAGAACAATCGATCCCTTTTTGGGTTTACGACTAATGTTCAACTCCTTAGCCTTGTAATTTTGAACCCAACACAGAAAACAAGGGAACTCATGGGACAAACTAGCCTTCATGGAGGATTTTTTGATTTAAATAACCCTCATCTGTGTTAATGAAAACCTCTCATGCGAAAATTTCCGGAAACGAGGAAAACCTCCCACAGTTTTCTGACTGGAAGGGTATTCTAACCCATAAATCATCGACCACTAATGATGTTTCACATCAGTATTGTGGTCGATGCAGCATTAGGAGCAGCCAATCATCGATGAGAATCAAACCTAGCTCAAATCATTGGAAGGCGAAAGATCTATTACTTGTGCCACCGAAACTCAATCTATATGGATTTTATAATTTTTTTTATTTAATAACCGGCGCTGAAATTCAGATCCAATTCTGAGTTCTGGTAGGTAGAGCACTGGGTTCATGTACAAGAGTTCATGGGTTCGATCTCCGCCGGCCGAAGACATCCCGTGTAGTAAATGGTCACTGATGCACGTTAAATCTGTCGAGTCGCAAAGTCCTCCATGTTCCCATAACAAATCAATATCTCTGGGGGTACTGATCCAGGAGTTTTCTTGTCTTCTGGATTGGTTCAAAATTACAAGGCTACGGTGTTGAACATTAGTAGTCGTAAACCAAAAATTGGGTCGGATATTCAACGACGGATACAAAATAAAATAAAAATCAATGTGCTATATTTCGTTTAGTGAGGATGTGACAACATACTAGAATATTTCTACGCACATTTCATCGAGGTGAAATTTTTTTTCTTCTGAGTCCTGATATGGCAATATATTAGTGGGTAATTCCAATGGAATAAAGTAACAGTTATAGATGGCAGCACTTAGTATTAATTCAAGAATGGTTTAATTTAGTGGATATTAAAAACTATTTGTGTGGATTTATAAAAAGGCTTATTTAAATAAATATGATATGTTTCCTTGATCGTAGGCGCATTGCTTATAAAATATTTTATTATTCATTTTATGGGGATAATTTGACTAAGGAATATTCTTTTTTGTTACATTGTAGAGCAACGAATACCGTATTTTTTAGTAAATATTTCTGTATAATTTATTCTACTGGTTACTTAAAATCGGAATGAATTTATACAGATATGTATACGCAGTATCTTTGAGAGGAGTAGGTATTGAAATTGCCATGCAGGAAACGTCATATATTTCCTATCTCAACTCTTTCTTCGTGCTTTTTTTTACTTAAAATATATTAAGTTAATGTATGTTTTCTAACAAGTATTGTCAATACTCAGAAATAGCACTTTTATCGTAGTTTAAGAATTTGACGAGATTCTCAAATCATTAAATTATTATAAGCAGGTAATGCTTTTTTTTAATTATCTATTATAATTTTATAACCAACACAATTCTGAGTTTAAGGACTATCTGAGTTAAACTCCGTTGCTTTTTTAAAATCTCTTTTAAAACCATAGTTGAACAGTCGATCGGAATTTGGGCTTACGTCTACTAATGTTCAACTCCGTAGCCTTATAATTTTGAACCAATCGGAAGACAAAGAGACTCCTGGATCAGTACTCCCAGAAGTATGATTTGTACCTTTGTATTTTTGAACCCAATCCAGAAGACAAGTGAACTCCTGCATGAAGCATTGCGGCAAACTAGTCTTCGTGGCGGACAATTCGATGGCGTTACACGGAGCAAAAAATCCCCGAAAACCTCCCATGGTTAACCCGATGGCAAGGGGATTCTAATCTATGATCCAGTGAAGACTGAGGATACTTTACGTTAGCACTGTGATCAGTGAGAGACTGGAGCAGAATTGGTATTAGCCAGCCACTGCTGTGATTCGAACCTGGATCAACACATTAGGAAGCGAGAGCTTTATCAACAGAGCCACCGCGTCCCTTATATACTTTTTTTTATTACCGTCGTTGCACAGCTGACCCAATTTTGAGTTTACGACTATCTTTGTTCAACTCCGTGGCCTTGTAATTTTGAACATAATCCTGAATCCCTCTGAGTCACCGCTGCTCAATCTATGTTGATTGCAATTTTTGGATCATCATTTCAAAGTTGGAGGGTAGATTGACCAGGGCTACCATCCTATGATTGCACTTTAATTGCCTCGAGCGAGTTTTATAGGAGTTGATACTTCTTTAAAAAATGAGACACGTATTCTTCCCTTTAAAAATAATTATCATAATATTTATTTTTGTATTTTAAAATTCTTTTTAAATGATTTTTAATAAAAGACAAGTTTTTAGATTGTTATATATTTGCTAAGAAAAATATACTTGTAAAAATTTTCAAAAATTCTCTTCTGATAACCTAGCGAAATTTTTTTTTTTTAATAAATGGAGTATTTATTATTATTATTAATCATTCATTTTTCTAAAATCTACTTATTTGTAGCAGATTTTCTATATACATTTGCATGGTACATCTGACACCTAGGATTTTTTAAAGATCAAGTGCCACTGCCTAGAACTCCTATCTTTATGTTCTTTTTGATTACTGCCTGATATACATTTTATTATACATTTATACCTGTTATACATTTCCCGGTATTCCCCACACGTATTTGATTTTTTTAAGATAGCTGTTTGCACTGGAAATTATCATTGCGAATGCTTATTAGTTTTCTCTAACCATAGTTATTACATTGACCAAAATGCGTTGAAAATTATTAAATTGGCCAAACTTCATTGTTTTTAATAATAACCTTTAAATGTGATGCATTTTAAAATATTAATTTCACTTCAAGGAGTTTCGTTACATCTTAACACAAATAATCGATAAAGTTTGCAGCAATCCGCGACTCGTTGGTGAGGAAAATCATGTTTTTCCGTGCTCCGTAAATTGGGCGAATAATTAGTATATTGGGTGAATAATTTAACTAAATTCTTGTGTGAAATGATGGCAGGGAATGTTTTAAACATTTAACAAATGCTTCTGGACCATTAGTAGAACTTTAAAGGCGTGCAATTTCAAGGTAGTGACTATGAGATGGCCCAAAATGGCGGAATGTTTACGTGAAATGTACTGGTAAAATGTGAGTTCCTCTGGTCGGATTGAATTGACAAACTAGTCATAACCTCTTTAATACCAAGAAAGTTTCAATCTTCTCTACTGATTGAAGTAAAATAGTCGATTATTTGCCAAGTAATTTCAATCTTCTGGTCAGATTGAATTGACAAACTAGTCATAACCTCTTTAATACCAAGAAAGTTTCAATCTTCTCTACTGATTGAAAAAAAATATTGATTGTAGTCAATTATTTGCCAAGTAATTTCAATCTTCTTGCCAGATTGATTTGACAAACTAGTCATAACCTCTTTAATACCAAGAAAGTTTCAATCTTCTCTACTGATTGAAGAAAAATATTGATTGTAGTCGATTATTTGCCAAGTAATTTCAATCTTCTTGCCAGATTGATTTGACAAACTAGTCATAACCTCTTTAATACCAAGAAAAATTCAATCTTCTCTACTGATTGAAAAAAAATATTGATTGTAGTCGATTATTTGCCAAGTAATTTCAATCTTCTTGTCAGATTGAATTGACAAACTAGTCATAACCTCTTTAATACCAAGAAAGTTTCAATCTTCTCTACTGATTGAAGAAAAATATTGATTGTAGTCGATTATTTGCCAAGTAATTTCAATCTTCTTGTCAGATTGATTTGACAAACTGTCTTAAACTTTTATAAATGCTTGTATGATTTTAGTTGCAAAATAAATATATTTATGTTTCATAAGATTAAGGAGTGTAGTATCGGTCCTCGTTGAACTGTTCTACCGTAAAGTGCTTGACTTGACGCATAGTTCGAGAACTACCAAAGCAGGGGAGCCATCCCCTTTGCAGGAGGATCAAAATTGCGAGGACATGTCTTCGGATCATCCACAGGGATGTTTCCCAGACCGTCGCCAATAGCCCATCGTGTAGCTCTAGTGCGACGCAAATTAAGTACCTACCTACTTACCTCACAACATTGCGTGAATAAAAACCTTATTTCAGGTTAACACCAATTCAAGCTTTTATGTACAAGGGTAATTTTAATCTAAATACTTGTCATGGAAATAGTTTACACCAAACTCTCGTGCATTCATACTATGCATGAATTATGCAAACACCTATGTTCACGTATTTAGGAATTTGCCAGTAGTAATCGAGAATGAAATTGCGTGAGTTTGTTGTTGTCTTCTTCGCTGCATCACCAGAACAGTGCATCAACAGAAAGAAAAGTTTTCGTGATTAAAATGTGTATGTTTTTTATAATTAAGTTATAAGGAATAATTATATTTTAATGTTTTTTAATCTTCATTAATTGTATTAAATGATTTTAAAATGTACAATTGCTATCCGTTCTGTTAAGCCTAATTTGAATTCGTCTTAATATACAATCTTTGCTAGGCTTTTGTTTGTTTTACAAACTATATTTATTTTACGAATTATTGATTATATGCATCATAAATTAATGATACTAACTTCATTTTATATCGTGAAATAATTTCAGTGATTTTTATATGCATAATACCGTTCTGTAATAATAGTTTTTAGCTGTACTGAATATATATATATA
The DNA here is from genome assembly GCF_982258835.1 of Parasteatoda tepidariorum. NCBI lineage: Eukaryota > Metazoa > Arthropoda > Arachnida > Araneae > Theridiidae > Parasteatoda > Parasteatoda tepidariorum. Next base: position 14,950,199 of record NC_141766.1, on the reverse strand, counting down.
TATATATATATATATATATAACCACACATATATATATATGATGCTTCACATGCACATTTTGGTATCACATATGTCATACTTTGGTTTGACACATATGATACTTCATACCAAATAGTGTAAAAAACATTCCTGATGTTTTACCACACCAAAAATCAACACTGTAAAAAATTTTGGTGCATAGTTGCCACAATTTTTGGTATTGAGGCAAATCAAATGAATTTTTAAGCAGAGAATCGTAGTTATCGTGAAAACATTTATATAAGACTGACAAAATAACAATGGTGTCAATTATTCTCTCGATGTCGCCATCGTAGAGTATCACGCAATAACCACATAAACATCTCGATTTCAAATTCGTATACTACAGTAATCATTAATTTACATCAAATAAATGCTTATTAATAAAACAAATTTTTTTCTCTCCATAATTTAGTATTTCTTTTAATGTTTCCAAAATCATTATTCGCAGTTCTTGCTTCTCTTAACTCATTTGTTTTCTCGAAAAAAAAATTCCGTGGATGATTCAGAGTGCTATCATAAAAGTTTTTTTTTTTTTTTCAAATGAAATTTCGAGCTAAAAGAGAAAAAAAAAATACAGCAGATTTTTTTTGTAGGAAAATAGAAAAGCTAATTATAAATTTCAAAAAAATCTAACTCTAATTTAATTGAATGTTTATGAGTAAGGAGGATAAATATTTTTAAATGATATTTCTTTTCGATAAATAATAAAGTTGTTTCTATAGATGGACAGCCAAAATAATCTGCCCTATTTAAATATGGAGGGACAATAATGACATTGAAAATTTTTCTTATTGATATTATAGAAATATTACTAATATGAAGCTTAAATATATATGTCATGTTAATACTATGACTTAAATTTTTCTAAAATAAATAAAATGTTATTAGCATTTATTGATAATAATGTTATTCTATCACCGGATGTGCAAGTATCATGTGACTTTGACGTCATGTGAGGTGATTTCATTGTTTGAAAGAAGAATTTTTAGTTATAGTACGAATGTCTTAATCTAGTGCTTGTTTTATTAAACGAAATGATTTTGCAATGAAGTCATTGAATTGATTCTAATGCGCATGAAAATATGTGTTGTTAGTAAACAGAGAAATAAGGAACGAATAGATAAATAAATAAAATTGTGAAAAAGCAGTAAAAAAATGCGACTTATTTCCAGTGTTTATTGACATGAAAATAACTTTTCACAGCTGTTTGCTTCATAAAGTATTTTTGACTATCAATCTTCCTCATCTGGCGCAAAATATCTATTTCGAGTAAATCCAGTCGATTCTGAGTAAATCCAGAGATTTGTCAGATATACGCTGCTCTCCTTAATTTTTAATCCTTACATTCTATTTCTGATTCAATCACGTGTTTTTCATTAACTTTATATATCTCGTGTCAAAAGAAATTATGAATCAAAACAACGAAATCTAATGTTAAGTTCCTGCATTATTGTTGTGTAATGCTAAAACTTTTCTTTATGCCACAAAATATTTTCGCATTGTTTTGTTCTGAGTGATTCCATTTGAACTCGACACCCTTTTTAAATATCGATTAGTCAGTTATACGTTGTTCTCCTTAATTTTTAACCCTTATACTATGTTTCATACGCAATCACGCGCTTTTCATTAACTTTATACATCTCATGTTAGAGAAAGTATGTATCAAAACAACAAAACCTAATGTAAAGTTGCTGCTTTATTGTTGTGTTACACGTAACATAAAATGTTCTTTTTATTAGAAGTATGCAATAACTCACTGACAAACTAAATATTTATTGAAACAAATTACGCAATTATTTCTAATTACATTTTTCATTTTCCACCAGCGCAATTACTTCAAATATTTTATTATTTGAACTTATCGAATTAAATCACAAATTATTACATAATTGATTCTAAGGCATCACTATAAGCTTTTTTAATATAATTCAGCAACAAAATAGTGGTATATTCTTTACATGAAAAGTGGAGTTGTGAAACAAATACAATTATTTTTGGTGTGTTGAAAAATTAATTAATATTTGGTGTAACCAAATCCGGGAATGCTTGTCGAAACTGCTTTTGGTGCGAAATAGCTGCAACCTATATAAGAATGCACCGGATAAATAAATACGATTTAGGATGCAAATTAGTTTAACATATAAGCCGACCAGCCTGTGTAGGGGGCAGGGAACTGTCCTTGCATCGGAAAGGTTCTGGGTTTGAATCCCGGGCAAGGCCTGGATATTTCTTTCTCTCTATCTGTGTTCTATGTCCTTTCTCCTTTGCGTGTGAATGTGACCCGCCCTATAAACGGGTTGTGGTAGTGTGACGTGGGCGACGCTGCTCCACCGCCGTGGCTTTGCCACAGGTGCCCACTGGGTAACGAAAAGAGAGTTAGCAGTTCTGGCACTTTCAGTGGCCAATGGACAGTAGTTCCAAGTGCCCGCCATAAAAAAAGTTTAACATATAATTTATAATACATTCATTAATCTTCAAAAGAAAGTTTGTTTGAAATTAAGACATACATACAAGGTTTCCCAATTGAAACACGCGTAATTAACGTTATAAATATTGTAACGATAGCAGTTAAGTGCAATAAAGCATACTTTAGAATAGTATAGTGTATCTTAACACCAAAATTGGTGGCAACTACTTTACACCGAAGAAGTGGTGTAGTACCAAAAACAGTTACTGCAGTTGTGAAAAACCGAAACTAAATGTTCTTTTACACTACTCGGTGAAAAGAAACCATTTTTAATGTTCAGTAACACTAAAATTTATAATTACAGTAATACAAGACATTCATCAGAGTTATTTTTAAGATGCAATATAGCGTAATAATCATTAATTAGGATGCATATATACACTAATTCTGAAAATAAAACAAGTTGGTTATTACGCATAACACAGAGAGAAGACGAATCCAAACAAGGCTGAGCAGACATCTTCTAGGAATCCATCTTTGCTGTTGATGGAATGGTTAGTGATGATCAAACTGCTACCATTCGTGATTTTTGTACAGTATAAACAATTTTCATGTATCTGAACACAATGGTGGCAAATTTTTTTACACCAAAGTGGTGTTTCACTAAGTGTTTTATTACACCAAGAACCAAGGATAGTTGCCTGGCCGAGATAGCCTGGTTGGCAGGGCGCTGAACTCGTTTTCGTGAGAACGGGATTTCGAATCTAGCCGGTCGAAGACTCGCCGTGTAGTTAATGATGACTGGTGCACGTATAATATGTCGAGTCACAAAGTCCGCCATGTTCCAATAAGAAATTATACCTCTGGGGGTACTGAAATGGAGTTTGGTCGCTCTTTGGTTCAGGTCAAAATTACTATCTGTGGATGAATGATTGGATGTATGAATGGATCCCCCTATAAACGGGTGTGACGTATGGGTGTGGCCATAGATGGCACCCCTGGAAACAATCACACCCCTTCTGCCTTAATGGTCGACGACAACAACAACTACGGATAGTTCCTGGCATAGTGAAACACCAAGAATGTTCTTTTACACTACTTGGTGTTCTTTTACATAGCTTGGTGCAAAGTAGCCTTCACCATGTTTGTTATTCAGTAACTCTAAAATTTATAATTGCAGTACGACATGATATCCTTAAAAATAAGTAAAGTTACTTTAAGGATGCAATCGAACGTAAGAATATTAAATTTTGGGAAGCACATATAATAATTCTGAAAATAAAATTAGATTGTTATTTAAGCATATATAAGTACAAGGAGAATATTATTATAAATTTTAATAAAACTTAACAAAATGGAAGCTGATAGGAATTAAATTTAAAATTATTTAATACAGTTCACAGATCATTAAAAATTAAAATATAATTATCCTTATTACACAACTGAAAACATACTTACATATTTTAATGGCGAACTTTAGTTTCAGTAGATATTGTATATAGGTGTAGAAGGGACTCATTTACTCGTGCCAACTCTTGCTCGATGGGTCCCTCAGCGATCGTAAAGACACGGCTCCCAGCAGAACACAGATGTCAAGCATCACTGGCTGCTGTAAGTAAGCGGGTGGGTGACCACTTTGATCATCCTGCATAGGGACCGAGGGTGGGCGGTATCAGTCTTCGCTAAACTACTCTACCGTAAAGTGCTCTACTTCACGCGCAGGTCGCCGGACTACCACAGCAGGGGAGCCATCCCCTCAGAAGAGGATCAGAATTGCGATGGCATGTCTTCGGATCATCCTCAGGGACGTTTCCCAGACGGTTGCCAATAGCCAAATTGTGCAGCTCTAGTGCGACGTAATTAAAGCATCGACGTACACTAGCGTGCAAAAGTCCTTGGTCAAATTCAATATTATAGATGGTTGATTGGAAATGTTATAAATAATGTATAATTTTATTCCTAAACATTCTTAATATGCTTATCAACCAGAAAGCAAAGTTAGCACTTTGAAAGTCACTTTAAATCAAATGCAATTTTCATATCAGTCGGGTATTTGTTTTTCGTGAAGCGATTTTCTTACATCTAAGAATTGGATGAAAATATAATTGAAAGATACAGTGTTAACAAAAGAATAAGTTTTGCATATTTATTTACGGAAATCGTGATTTTAACTTTAATTTAGTATTGACATTTATTTTTGAAGAATTAGTTCTTAAACGACTCGAATTATATAAAAAAGGAAATATTCAACTGAACTGAGTGTAAAGATTTAAATTTAATCCAAAGAAGATTACATTTTCCATTAAATTGCAAGAAAAGTAAAAATTTTGGAATCATGTGTAATACGAGGGTTGCTATTTATATTTCTGGCCTAATAATGAAAAAACAAATATGTAGGATCGAAATTGGTTTTATTGTTTTTCAAAATATTCTCCATGATGATCAATACACTTTTGCATGCGTTTGAACCAATTTTCAAAGCACTTTTTCCAGTCCGATTGAGGTAACTCCAAAACATGAGTTTTGAATGCATCAACCGCTTCTTCGGGGAACGAATATCGTTGTCCACGTAATTTATTTTTGATGTGTGGGAATAAGAGGAAGTCATTGGGTGCCAAATCAGGGCTGTACGGCGGATGACCCAACAGTTTGATCTTTCGCTCCGTCAGAAATGCCTTTGTTTGAGTCGATGTGTGAGAGCTCGCATTGTCATGATGAAGAATGATTCGCCTGTTCTTCTGCTTTTTTCGAATTTCTCCGATGACTTCTGGCAAACAAATGGTCGTGTACCATTCAGAATTGACCGTCCTGCGTTGCTCTAACGCCACTGTTGCCACATGACCGTTAATGCTGAAGAAACAGGCAATCATTTGTTTCGATGTGTTTCTTCCTCGAACAACTTTTGTTGGTTTTGCCTCGTCTTGGAAGACTCATACAATTGATTGCTGTTTTGTTTCCGGCTCATATGCTTAGATCCATGATTCGTCACCTGTGTAGATGTTATACACAGCCTTTGATGTACCTTGAACATATTTTTCCAACATTTCCTTGCACCAATCGACACGAGCCTTTTTTTGAGCGTTTGCCAGATTATGCGGGATCCAACGCGAACAAATTTTCTTTACTCTCAAATGTTCATGCAATATTTTATTGATGCTAGTCATACTAATGTCCAAAGACGCCTCTATCTTACGGTATGTCACATGACGATCTTGCTTTATCAGTTCACGCACAGCATCGATCTTTTCTGGCACAGCAACGGATTTTGGACGACCTGTACGGGATTCGTCCTGGATCGAACATCGACCACGATTAAATTCGTTATACCAATTTTTTACAGTGCTGTAGGATGGCGCTTTATCGCTGAATAAAGAATTAAGTTCATCGAAGCACTCTTGTCTTGACAATCCACGTCGAAAGTTATGAAAAATAATGGCACGAAAATGTTCACGATTCAATTCCATTTTTTGAAAGAGAAGAACGTTTCAATTTACAGTCAACAACACAAATGAAGCTATAATGGTAAATCGTCTGCTGAATTTATGTTTGAAAATATCAAACTTTGGATTAAAATCGTCTGCGGTCGCCTAGCAACACTTACTGTTGCCAAGGCCAGAAATATAAATAGCAACCCTCGTATATATGTTGGCTTGACTAAATAAAACGAAAATGATCTTTACAAAAAAATAAATAAAGAAAAAAAAAAAAAAGAAAAAACCAGCAGAGAAAGGTTAAAATACCTTTCACGCGTTGACCAAAAACTTCAGCACGCTAGTGTACCTACCTATTTACTCGATGCAAACAAACTAATTGTGATAACCGTAATGAGCCAATATTGATATTATCGGAAGCCAAAATAATTCAATGCATCTGATCTTGGCGTAGCTCTTTCCATTTATTGGATTATTATCCATTTATTTTGATTTAACTTCATTCTTTAAAGTGTGTATAAACACTCAATTCTTTATTTACTTGAAATAACCATAATTTTTAGCTTTTCATGGATTCGTATTACAGTGCAGAGCGTACGAAGTAAAGAAACAATGAAATCTGCCACTATAAATTGCTTGGTTTCTTTCATTTAAATTCACTTTAAATACTGAATTCGTTAATCAGTTTCACTTTTATTTTTCTTTCTTACCTTTTTTTTAATCCTGATTGCTGGTTAAAAAAAAAAAAAAAAAACTCATAAATGTTAAGGTTTTAAACTGGCTTAGTTTTGCAATCCCTTAAAAGTAAATCCATAGACTCCTGTATCATACAAGAGCAAGTTATTTTTCGTAAAAGTTATGATCCGTAATCAACGATTTTTTATAACACAAGAACAAATTTTCTCCCTAAAAATTACGAAATAAAAAATCCATCGTCACAACAGATTTTTACCGTTTGGGACAAAGTTTTCTCTATGAAAATTACGAAGTAAATCTGTTCTCGCATCAGAAATGAATATTTTATGTCCACTGTGGTCAGTACGAGTTGGGGGCAGACTCTGTATAGACCAATCATCACTTGGATTCTAACCATAGTCACTTCATAGGGAGGTAAGCACTCTTTGCCACGAGCCACCGTGATTCCAGTGCTTTGCTATGAAGAAAAGTCTGAAACTATCGTTACCTTAAAAGTCTTACATATTTAATTCATATTTAAATGTAAAAACGTGTAAAACTAGGCATGCCCACCCCTATAAACAAAGGCAAATGAAAATAAACGCAAAATAATTTGAAGAGAGGTTTAATTATCAAACAATTAGCAAATCTGTACGGCAAAAACTATAATTTATACTGATGGCCTTAATCTGTTTATAATTAGGGTGTAAAAGCAACTAAACAGCCGTCAAATATACAGAGAAAGCCTGAAAATAATACGGGTACTTTTTTAAAGTGTTTTTCTAGCACTTTTCAAGTCATAATAAAGATCAAAGCAAACTAGGTTTACTAAGGAATCTTTCAGAATAAGATTAAATATAATAAAATACGTTAATGCTAGTGATAGTTAGAAAAATGAACATACATTTAACTTAAGAACATTTTTATTACATGACTAAAGACATACATACATTTTATATCAAGGGATTTTGTTCAGAATAAGATTAAATATAATAAAATACGTTAATGCTAGTGATAGTTAGATAAATGAACATACATTTAACTTAAGAACATTTTTATTACATGACTAAAGACATACATACATTTTATATCAAGGGATTTTGTTGCCACTTGTTTAAAAACATTCTATAGTTGCTATATAGTACAGAGGCATGGTGTATGTTATGCATAAACTTCAAAGGTGTCAAATACTCTTGCTCTGATGTTTAATACAAAAGAAAAAAAAAGAAAAGAAAACCAACTCTTGATGAAATTAGATTTGTTTCAACAACGGACATTCAAGATGCCCTACTTATTATGTGATCTACATTGATTTCGAAACTTTTGTATGATAAAGTTTTCGATAATTGCATGATGATGAAATAAATGCACGGTTTCTGATAAGCTCCCATTTTTATTGTGAGCGTGATAATAGTACTAAAAGCCATAAAAATGGCTTTTTACAAAATATCAAATCACGATTGATAAATATTGATACACTTTGCGACAGGTGAAAACTTGGTTTCCTTTATCAATTCGTGATTTCTCTTTCTGTCTAAAGAATACAGCCATTCTGTTGGCGCAACATTTGGTCTGCCAAGGCTGTCAATTTTCTGAAAATATAAAGCACCGTTATTTCATGAGAAGTAAAATATCCGTTACTTTATAACAGTTAAGACGCGGATATTTATTTCGAAAGTTCACAATAACAGTTAATAAATAGTGACAGTTGCGGATTGTTTTGTCTTTTCCAAAATAAAGAAAAATGAAGTGTTCTCACTACACAGTAAAAGACATTAGTGTACCTCAACGCCAAGAATAGTGGAATCCATAACTATGGATCTAGGTGTTTCACTATACTAAGAATGTTATTTTACACTACTTGGTGCAAAATAGTAGCCACCATTTTTGTTATTTAGCAACACTAAAATTTATAATTACAATAAGATATGATGCACACAAGAGTCAGTAAAGTGATTGTTACGATGCAATATATAGTCCGAATCATTAATTTAGGGGGTATCGATACAGTATTTCTTAAAATAAGTTTGTTAATCAAACATACACAAAGCACAGAGAGAATATAAACATGAATTCGAACAAGGCTTAACGAATCCGAATCAAATAGAAAGTGAATATATTGAAATTATTTAATTTATAATTACAGTAAGATATGATACACACAAGAGTCAGTAAAGTGATTTTTACGATACAATATATAGCCAGAATCATTAATTTTGGAGGTATCGATACAGTATTTCTTAAAATAAGCTTGTTAATCAAACATACACAATGCACAGAGAGAATATAAACATGAATTCAAACAAGGCTTAACGAATCCGAATCAAATAGAAAGTGAATAAATTGAAATTATTTAATTTGTAATTACAGTAAGATATGATACACACAAGAGTCAGTAAAGTGATTTTTACGATACAATATATAGCCAGAATCATTAATTTAGCAGGTATCGATACAGTATTTCTTAAAATAAGTTTGTTAATCAAACATACACAAAGCACAGAGAGAATATAAACATGAATTCGAACAAGGCTTAACGAATCCGAATCAAATAGAAAGTGAATATATTGAAATTATTTAATTTATAATTACAGTAAGATATATACACACAAGAGTCAGTAAAGTGATTTTTACGATACAATATATAGCCAGAATCATTAATTTAGGAGGTATCGATACAGTATTTCTTAAAATAAGTTTGTTAATCAAACATACACAAAGCACAGAGAGAATATAAACATGAATTCGAACAAGGCTTAACGAATCCGAATCAAATAGAAAGTGAATATATTGAAATTATTTAATTTATAATTACAGTAAGATATGATACACACAAGAGTCAGTAAAGTGATTTTTACGATGCAATCTATAACCCGAATCATTAATTTAGGAGGTATCTGTACAGTATTTCTTAAAATAAGTTTGTCAATCAAACATACACAAAGCACATAGGGAATATTTACATGAATTTGAACAAGGCTTAACGAATCCGAATAAAATGGAAAGTCAATAAATTAAAATTATTTAATTTATAATTACGGTATGATATGATACACACAAGTGTCAGTAAAGTGATTTTTACGATGCAATATATAACCCGAATCATTAATTTAGGAGGTATCTATACAGTATTTCTAAAAATAAGTTTGTCAATCAAACATACACAAAGCACAGAGGGAATATTTACATGAATTCGAACAAAGCTTAACGAATCCGAATAAAATAGAAAGTCAATATATTAAAATTATTTAATTTGTAATTACAGTATGATATGATACACACAAGAGTCAGTAAAGTGATTTTTACGATGCAATATATAACCCGAATCATTAATTTAGGAGGTATCTATACAGTATTTCTTAAAATAAGTTTGTCAATCAAACATACACAAAGCACAGAGAGAATATTTACATGAATTCGAACAAGGCTTAACGAATCCGAATAAAATAGAAAGTCAATATATTAAAATTATTTAATTTATAATTACAGTATGATATGATACACACAAGAGTCAGTAAAGGGATTTTTACGATGCAATATACAACCCGAATCATTAATTTAGGAGGTATCTATACAGTATTTCTTAAAATAAGTTTGTCAATCAAACATACACAAAGCACAGATAAAATATTTACATGAATTCGAACAAGGTTCAACAAATCCGAAGCAAATAGAAAGTGAATATATTAAAATTATTTAATACAATTGACAAACTTATGAAAATCTTCTTATGAGAATATAATTATCTTTATCATGCAACTATAACACATGCATGCCTTTTTATAAGCTTCGTTTTCTGTGGAATGTTCTGCATCATGCAAGGCGAAATCAAACTATCACCTTCTTAGCTCGATTGTAAGTGAAAAGTATTGATTGTTCCATGCGTACATCAAAATTGGCGAAAATAATTCGTGATAGGAGTAAATATATCTGAGCTTGATGTAAGCCTCATCAATAATTGTCCTTTAGATTTAAGTACGCCCTTTTAAGTGTGTATAAATGTTCAGTTCGGAATTAACTTGAAATAAAACATTTATTTACAAAATTTTTGAACCACCAAATTCGGATTACACCATAGTTTTACGGTGTTTTTTCTGAAAAGCCATGTACTCAACCTGTGCTATATTTCGTTGGAGAGCGGATGTTCCAACATACAAGAATATTTCTACGCAAATTTTGCCGATGTGATATTTTTTTTCTAAGTACTGATATGGCAATATATTAGTGGGTAATTCCAATGTAATAAAATAAGAGTTATAGATGGCAGTATTTAGTATTATTTTAAGAATGGTTTAATTTAGTGGATATTAAAAACTATTTGTGTGGATTTATAAAAGGGCTTATTTAAATAAATACATGCTTTCTTACTCATAAGTATATTGCTTATAAAATATTTTATAATTCAGGGGAAAATTTAACTATAGTTAAATTCTTTTTTGTTACGTTCAATTCTTTTTTGTTTTGTTACGTTACGTTTTGCTTTGTTACGTTTTGTTAGGATCAAATTTTAATACTAACAATGAATAACGCATTTTTTTTAAATAAATGTAGTAAAATTTGTTCTACTGGTTACTTAAAAAATCGTGATGAATTTTTATGTAGATACATATGTATACAAAGTATCTTTTAGGAGAGTAAATATTAAAATTGCCATGCCCGGAAATGTCATATCTTTCCTATCTCAACCCTTTTTTCGTGCTCTTTTTTTACTTAAAATATATTAACTTCATGTATGTTTTCTAACAGGTATTGTCAACATTCAAATTGGCTTAGAAATAGCACGTTTATCTTAATTTAAGGATTTGACGAGATTCTCAAATCATTAAACTATGATAAGTAGTTAATATTTTTTTAATTATATATTGTAATTTTATAGCCAACACAATACTGAGTTTATATGGCTATTAATGTTCAACGCAGTAATCTTGCAATTTTGAACCCAATCTAGAAGACATGGGATCTCCTGGATCAAGAATTGGAACAAATTAGCCTTCGCGGAGGACAATTCGATGGAACTAATCCGCATTCGTGTGGCATAGAAACTCTCACGGTTATCCCGACGGGAGAGGGACTCTAACAAATGCTCCGTCAAACACTGACAATATTTTACGTCAGGACTGAGTTCAATACGAGCCAGAAGCGCATTAACACAGCCGGGATTCGAACCTGGGAGACAAACTCATTGGGAGACGAACGCTATATCCTTTGAGTCACCATGGCTCAAGCAGTTAATACGGAACTTTTTGTCAATAATTATAAAAAAAATAATTAAATTAAGATAATTTTGATAATTAAAAGTACCTGTTCAAAATCACACAAGAGGAGTACGGTAACATTTCCGAATTTGGGTTGCTATGTAATTTTTAATCCTTATGATGTGTCCTACCTTCTCTAGAAGTTTATTGCACAGCATTATGATGTGTTCTACCACCTCTAGAAGTTTATTGCACAACATTATGATGCGTCCTACCTCCTCTAGAAGTTTATCGCACAACATTATGTTGTGTCCTACCTCCTCTAGAAGTTTATTGCACAACATTTACGAAACACTCTCATTTAATACAAGTTGTCAACAAAAAAATATAAAATTGTTTCACAATGGTCTTAATTATTAACTTTAAGATTAAACTTCGCACGCGACACGATTACAAAGTCTCTAATGCATCCCTTAGTTTACAACCTCATAAAATTTTATAAATTATTTCATTAAGAGATTTGTCTAAAAACTGGTTAAAAAGGGAGTATAAACTTTTATAACAGAAAAAAAAGAATCCTGAAATAAAACTTTAAATAAATACATTTTTCATATAATTCGGATAGTAAATAAACAGAAGAAAGTATTTAAAACAAACATATTAATATACATGTTGATATCAAATTTTAATACTGAAAATCTAAACTAGACCTGATATTTTTTCATCAAAAGAAGAAAATAAACCTACCTTGCGTGTTTGTAAAAGAGCATTGATAAGTTATTGATCATTGTTATTTTGCAAGGGGGGGGGGGCTTCATTCAGTGATTTTTCGCCGAGCTCTTTAACTACTTTTAAATATTTTTTTCTGAATTTATCACTTAATTTCTTTTAGTCCTATTTGATACTCCAGCTTTCTTACTTTTAATTTTTATATAGTTTATTATAAATAATAAAGAGCCACAGCTTGCTGTTGCTTGCTAAGTCACAGAACTGATGCTGCCTGTTTTCCTCAGATAGTTTCAATCGTTTATATCTAATTAATCTTATATAATACTCAAGCCCTCACACATATACGCAAACAAACATAGATATAAATACATATATCAGTCAAACCCCGCTATAGTGAACCTTCAATAGACCGAACTTTCGGTTCACTTTAACCGGGAGATCACTATATCCATTCCGCAAACAATTTTAATTAATGGTTCCGAACTTCTTCTTTTTATTATAAATTATTTAAATAAATGACTAATAAAATGAAATACAAAAATGACTGAAAAATAATACGTAGTAACAAAAAATGTTTTAACTTGCTTTTATTTTTTTTATTACTCTTCGTCTTGTGTACAAAAGAAATTAGTAATCTTTAGCTGATGCAGGGAAAAATTTGTCCATACATCTGCCTGGGTTGGCCTTTGTTTCGGGATGGAAAAGTGAGATAAAAGAAGCAAACAAGAAAAATTGAATATCGCAACATTTCACTCAATAGATGGTTTTAAAAATCGGTATAAGTATTTATTTTGAAGTAGACATTTCAAAATTTAAAAAAAAAAGAAAAAAATTCAGTCGAAGACAGAAAAAACTTTTTTAGTTCACTATAAAACGTGTTGACTATAGCGGGGTTTGACTGTATTTATATATATATATATATATATATATATATATATATATCTGTGTGTGTGTGTGCGTGTGTATGCACTCTTTATAAAATATTTTCAACGCTAGGTAATAATCGAATAACAGGCAGGTGAGTCAGACAAGAATGCCTTTCGTAAGAAATTGAGCATAGAAATAACGTCTCTTCTGCAGGAGACATTTCTTTAAGAATTAATTCTTCGAATGAAGAAAAAAATTGTTCTGACGGAGAGAAAGTCTAAGAACAAATAAAAAATAGAGTATAAAAATGGCGAAAAAAAGTGAACGTCGTGATCCGACACTCGGTTGAACTTTAACCCGAAGTCGGCATCACAATGAAGATGCCCCCCACCCACGTCCGTCAGTTAAAATGACATTTATTCACTCTCGACGCCATCACAGCGGGTTCATTTTCAAAAGCATTTTATTTAACATCTGATTGATTCCTTTTCGCACGCACACTCATTACTAATCATTAATTCAATCCCACATTATACTCCCAATTTTTGAAGAGAAAAAAAAGAAGAAAAAGAAGAGGAAAAAAAAAACAAATAAATAAAAGTAAAAAAGAAACAAACATTAAAATAAATTAATTAATTAATGCGTATATGCCTGTCTATGAAAATATATTGAAAAATCATATCTAAAACAGTCGGTTAACTTTTTACCGCTATGTGGTTAATTTTAAGAAGAGATTCTACAATTAAAATAGCGATTTTAACCATTTCTTTCTTTCTAAATCATTGATATAAATTAAGTAAAATTGTATAGGGAACAGGGTATTCTTTATATATTATAAAATTTAAACTCTTTATTTTTTTACGCAAAAAATAGGAGATCAAATAATTCCGAAATTCTATGGGAAATTTATACTTTTGTCAATAATTTTTTTCTAAAAGATCTCTGCCATACATTTCATAATTTTAATTTTAAAGTAAGGAAAATGGGTCTAAATTACAGCATGGTGTGCAAACCAGTAATATCATACACTGGATGTTAGTGTTTGAAAAATACTCTTGAATTCCGATATTCAATCAATTACAATTTCACTTAAATGTACCTCCCATAAGTTAAAATAAATATAAGTAATTACTAACTTAAAATCGAATGATATTTAATTGACATATTTAAAAATTTTTTAGCTTTTCTAAGGACATGAATAATTTTATTTGTTGTCATAAAAAGCTTTGTTTTCGTAATATGCCACGTGAGTTAGCAGGAAAAGATTGTTGTTCATGGTGTGGCAGGAGAAAAGCATTGATGTTTGACACACATCCTGTAAACGGTTAAAAAAACTATAACTGTTTCTGATTTTTTGATGAATTCGTTTTTCTCAAAAACGACGAGAAGAAATTCCTTATTTATTTTTATCGGACATAAAGAGGAAAAATGTATGATTTATAAATGTTTAATATATATATATATATATATATATATATATATATATATATATATATATATATATATATATATATATATATATATATATATATATATATATATATATATATATATATATATATATATATATATATATATATATATATATATATATATATATATATATATATATATATATATATATATATATATATATATATATATATATATATATATATATATATATATATATATATATATATATATATATATATAAGGCAAAGAAAAGCAAAGAGAGAAAATAAATTATAAATTAAAAATTAGAAAAATTAAAAGTAACAACGAAAAGATATCCTCTCATCAACTCACACGATTATATACTTATGAAAATGGTGCTTTCTGATATAGTATTAATATGACGGAAGCAAAATAGAACAATACAATAGTGTGAGGAACGAAAAAAATGAGACTGTTTTGTTTATATAAATTAATTAATTAAAAATATCACAAAAATTCAAGAAAAAAGAAAAAGAAGAGATAAAGATGTCGTACAAACGATTAACTTAATATGATTTAAAAATATTTTTGAAACTAAGTTACCAAAAATATTGAAAAAAAAAGTGCAATGGAGGGTAGTGGGAAATTTTTTAAGGCTCATTCATACTAAAGTTAAGAGCCCCATTTGAGTTTACGTTACCTTGGATTGGTTCGAAAATTAAGACCGCAAAGGATATACTGAATAATTCAAAATTTATGATTAATAATAGGTCGAATTTTAAAAATATTTTAATTCAATCATTTTTATAAAAAAATCATTTATTGAACAATATTTATTATTTAATCGAATATTGGTGGAGGTTGTTGGTTATGTGAAAAAGTTTTAATAATTTACAATAAATTACGGATCTGATTTTAAATTTTGGTTGCCTCGAATTTTCTTGAACTGAATTTGCACATGGCAAAAATATATTAATCTATATAACTAAAATATCTTATTTATATAAATATATTCTTTTATTAATTTTAACGCAGAATACTCCATGGATATAATAGAATTTAATTATATTTCTTCGATAACTGTTAATTTTAATAAAATTTAGGAAAAGTATTTCTATTTGTGCAATATTTAAGTATTACAAAAATAAGTATAATAATAAATAAGTATTACTACAAACTCTTTAAATTATATTTATGTGACTAAAAGTAATATTTAAATCAGTGCTTTTAGAAGCATCAGAATTTCATAGAATTAGATTATTTATATTCAACTTAAAATTATTTCTTTTATCGTATTAGTCAACAATGCCAATATTTTCTTATTTTTTAATACTTGAATCCAGACAATAAAAATTAATATTATCGCCATGATTTGGAAGTAATAATTACTCGGGGTAAACATTACTTAACAAAATTACAAAATTTTGAAAATTAAAAATAATTAAATCATCAATATATTTCAAAACAAGTTTTATATTTAGTGTATTATTTTTCTTTCAGTATTGTAAAAATAAGTTGGCTACATGTGAAGAAAACTTATATTCTTGTGTATTCATTTATTTGAATAATTTTTTTTTCATTATAAAGTTACATACATTAAAAAGGCACAGATTAATTAGAATTTCGCATTAATAAATTACAGTTTATGATGTTTTTAAAATCACAGTAAATACTTAAAAGAGCATCTTTCGGTTTAGAAGAAATTTTTTTGGCCACAATAGATGTAATTTAATTGTGTTTAATAGAATCTAAAGCAGGTGGATTATTGGTAGTTATTATTTAATAATATTGCTAATATTTTAATTTGTGGAGAAATTAGTATCAAGTTTAGTTAAGTAAATATTAGTCACACAGGTGATTGCTCAAAAATTAATAGATATTTTATGAAATTTTTGACTAATTATTAAGTACTGAAATTATGCTGTTGTTGTTGTTGTTAATTTACGTCGCACTAGAGCTGCACAATGGGCTATTGGCGACGGTCTGTGAAACATCCCGGAGGATGATCCGAAGACATGCCATCACAATTTTGATCCTCTGCGGAGGGGATGGCACCCCCGATTCTGTAGCCCGACGACATGCGTGCGAAGTCGAGCACTTTACGGTAGCACAGTTTAACGAGGACCAATACCGCACACCCTCAGTCCCTACGCAGACAGATCCAAGTGGTTATCCACCCGCACACTGACTGTAGCCAGTGATGCTCGACTTCGGTGATCTGCTGGGAACCGTGTCTTAACGATCAGTCCACTGCGGGACCTGGAATTATGCATCATTGAATTTAATTTTTAAATCTTAGAGAAAGCGAAAAATTATTTTAATTACATAGGAAAAATTCCGTTCTTGATAATTGAGGTCAACTTATGCAGGTGCCCAACTTACAAGGGTGGTCAACTTGGCAGGTTTCACTGTATTACTATTTAAATCTCTAATTTTGAAATTTTTATTTAATATTAAATCCTTATTTAAAAGTACATATTAAAAGTATGTATAGCATAGAATTTTTTTTACAGAAGATATCATAATTGCTGTTAGCTTTGTATATGAGAGTTGCTGCAAAATTCTTTAGATGTTGCTTAGTAATAAGATTAGTTTTAGAAAAATTAGTTGAATTGGTAGAGTTATTTATAATTTCATCATTATTAAGAATTGAAGCTGCCCATTTCCCATTCAGTAAAAAATTTTGGTATATATTAGTCATAAATTTTGATGTTCAGGTTATCTGAAAATATTTATAGTGCGCAGTTACATTTTTATTTACTTTTTCAATGTGACAGTTTTATTCATTTGTTTGTTTACTGACAAAGTATATTTCCAAGCGCATTAGAATCAATTTAATGGCTTCATTGCAAGAAATTTCGCTTAAAAAACAAGCACATTTTCAGCAATACATTTTCACTAATTTATTCAAACAATTGTCATTTTATAAATTTTATATAAGTTTTTGCTCGATAATTACAGTTCTGTGCTTGAAAATGTATTTGGTTCTCCTAAACACCAAAAATGGTAGCAACTATACACCAAAATTTTTTACAGTGCAATAAATCTTAATAAAGTTAAAAAACTTAATTTTTATTTGAATTATTAATGTAAAAAAATACAGAAAACATGGAAAAGGATAAGAAATAAGTTGAAAAATGGAAAAAACGAAAAAAAAAACAAACGGAAAAGCAGGATAAGGAAAAGATGTAATCTCGTGAACAGTTCACACGATTATATCCAGAAAAAAGTGCTTTTTAATATAAAATAAATATCGCTGAAGCAAAGTATATCAATACATTAGTGTAAGAAGCACCGAAAACTGAAACGAAAATGAAACTTATTAAGCAAAAGATGTAAAATGAAACAAAAATTGCAAAATCAAACAATTAAGCAAAAAATAGAAAATACAAAATCAAAAAAATACAGAATAGCATAAAATGTAATATATAAAGCTAGTAGCGAATTCAAATGTACTTACACTTACCGGTATTTTTCAAAAATGATTTAAAATGTTTTTGTGACAAGTTTGCCAGATTATAAAATATGAAAATAAATGAAGGATGATTAAATCATATAGCACGTTCTTACTGAAGTACAGAAGTGCGTTTGTTTTGTTAGTTACCTTGGATTGTGTGTGTGTGCTAAGTAATAATATTATATTGGATAATTCAAAATTTATAATCAATAAGGCTGAATTTTAAATATAATACTTTAATACTAATAAGGTTGAAATTTAATTATAAAATTTTTGTATTGATGATTTTAGAGAAATTATAAACATTTAATAAAAATCAAAATAGATGAAAAAGATAAATAAAAAAAATTCTTCACTAAAGATTAGAAGATTTTTATCCACGGATTTGCCGGAATTGGATTTGCATATGATGAAAATAAAAATTTAGTTAACTGAGAAATTTTTAGTTATAATATACGATCGATACGATAACAACGATATTATGTGGAATTTAATAACATTAGTTGGATATCCATTATCTTTCATTAAATTTTGGAAAAGTTCGTCTATTTGTTTTTCCCATTAATAATATTACTACAAATTAGTTTAATTCTATGAATTTGATTAAAATTTTGATTTAAGTAAATGTTTTTAGAAGCATTAGAATTCCATGTAATTAGTTTAGTTATATAAAATTTAAAATAATTTCTTTTATCGTAATTCTTTTATCGTAACAACAATGCAGATATTTTCTTATTTTTTAATACTGAAATCCAAAAAATTAAAATTAATATTATCGTCATGATTATGAAGTACGAGGTAAGTATTATTTAACAAAATTGTTTATTCTTGAAAATTAAAGATAGTTAAATCATCAATAAATCTAAAAACGAATTTAGTATTATGACTATAATTTTTTTCATAACAGTGTAAAAATAAGTTAGCTAAGAGTGATGAATAATTAGATCCTTGCGGTATTCTACCAATTTGAACAAAAATATTTTTTCAGTTGTAAAGATAATTATTAAAAAGATAAATATTAATTAGAATTTTACTATAATCTAAATCACAATTAAGGATATTTTTGATAATTATTAAAAAGATAAATATTAATTAGAATTTTACTATAATCTAAATCACAATTAAGGATATTTTTTTATATCATAGTAATAGCTCAGAAGAACAGCTATTTGTTCAGAAGGGAGAATGATATTAAAGAGATCTAGGAAATCAAGGAATTAATTTCATTTTGTTTAATAAATTCTAAAATAGGTCAATTATTAGTGATAGTCCAAGAAAAACCTTCTTTAATAATATTGCTAATAATTTCATTTAAGTAGTTAGAAAAAGTGGTGCCAGGTTTAGTTAGGTAAGAATTAGACCCACAAGTGATTGTTCTAAATTTAATAGGAATTTTATGAAATTTTGGACTGATTATTATGTATGGATATTGTATATTATTTGCTTTAATTTTTAACCTCTGATATAAAGATAAAATTTTTAAATGATAACATTATTATTTTAATAAAAAAGCTTAAAATGTTTACTATTATTTAACTCTTTATTTAAGTTTTCACAGAAGATTACTTAATTATTGTTAGCTTCGTCGGGGGGGATAATGACAAAATTTTTTTTGAATTTGCTTAATTACTTGATCAATTTTAGAAAAATGTATTGAATTGTTACTGTTATTTAAATTTTTTTTATTGTTGAAAATGAAGTTTTTAAAGTAATATTAAACAGGTTATTTCCATTCTGTTGATATTACCAAAGGTAAAAAGAATTTGTTTGATATCTTTAAGCAAAATTTATAGAGATCATTAAGAAAGTGTGTTAGAATTTTATTAATTGATGTATGATAAATGGGTATACAATTTGTGCTTTTTGACATAAAATATATCTGTTCTAAGTTTTTTGTTATATTTAAATTACCAGTAATAATATGATCATGATGTTTATCAACAAATTCGAAATATTTCTCGTCTTCACAGTGACATTCATAATCGGATATATTTATTTTCCCTATTAGTAATTAATCTTGCTTCGTAATCGTGACGATAATATTAATTATGATTTTTTGAATTTAAATATTAAAAAAGAAGAAAATCTCAGTATTGTTGACTTGTACGATAAAAATGATTTTAAATTTATCAGAAAAAAACTAGTTACATGTAATTGTAATGTTTCTAAAAACACTTATTTGAGTACCATTTTTAATCAAATGAATAGAATATAAAAAGTTTGCAGTATTGTTTATTTACCAAAAAAACAAATAGACGAATTCTTCCAATTCCCTGACTTAAATTACCTAATCTCGACAGATTTGACTTCCTGATGATTAAAACATGTAGATTATTCGCAATCTTAAAAAAAATGATCCTAATAGTTTAATAAAGAAAAAATGTTCCTAATGAAATTTTCACTTTTAGCGTATAGCTTGTGAACTTTTTTATTGAAATAAAATTTATAAATTCAATTATTTAAATAAGAAATTTAATTATTTTGCTCACAATTATAAAACCAGCTTATAAAATGTTGATTTAATGAAAAAATAATTCTCGGTAATTATTCCTTATTAAAAATAAGAAGTAATTACCAAAAATTATTTATTATTTATTAATTAAAAATTATGGTTTCAATAGTTTAAACTCACTATTTTAAATAATGGTTATTTTTATTGGTTGAAAAAACTTGAATTGAGAACTGAGAATTTCAACTTGAAAATCATTTTATCATTTTAAACTATAAAATTTTAAGTACCAAAGATACAGAAATGGAGTAAACCGTCAAGTATTTTCTGAGGAACAGTATTTTTAAAGGAATTTTTAAATTTTAATATCTCCAGAACACATCCGATATTGTTCAAATTTGGCATTTTGTGATTTATAATTATGTTCTATGAAGAGAATTTTCTGTCTTACAATTCAAAATGCCTTCAAATATTTTCAAATAAAATTATTAAAAATAATAAATAGTAATTAAAAAATATTTTTCGTGTAGAGTTATATTCCGATCAATGAGTTTTATGATTGTTTACTAAAAACTTCTAGATTCTCTTTATAAGTTTTCGAATTATAGTGCCGTCCATAAATGATGTCACATTTTTTTTGATGAACATTTGATGTCACATTTATTAAAACCCCTCTCTCCAAAAGTCTTTCAAAGGTAGTGCGTAAAGTTGTCAAGACTATTATTAAGAGGTATTTAAAATCTCATATCTCTGTCACTGAATTTAAATAAAAAAAAAAGTGAAAATTATATTAAAAATCCTGAAAATGAAAAAAATATATATAAAAAAACCACTGATTTTGGGGATTGCCAAGCGGTAGTGATTAAATATTTCTTCACGACAATAAATGTAAAATAGTTATAATCTAGTTAAGTATAGTTAAAATTCTCTCTGCCGTCTAAGGGACTGAATTTCGAATATAAAAGGCACATTTATAACTAAAAATAAATCACACTTAATGCAACCTCGCATATTTTGAGGATCAAGAATTCGAGTCTGTCGAAAAAAATATACTAATTCAGAGACATGCTTTTGAGTCTGAATTTATAACTAGAAATATCATTTGATCTAATTAATTCGAATATTTAAACTCAACCCCTCTAACTTTTAATATCACAAGTACGTAGAAATTCGATCATCACATCGAAAGTTATTCGGATTTTTTTTTTCGTCTTTTATCTAGTACCTTTTTTCTTTTGCTTTGATTTACCCCCTTTTGTTGTAAGAGATTTGCTCTTATCAAAGGATAAAAATTGAAAAAAAAAAAATTAGTAAAACTTCGTGATTAGAAAAAGAATACAAAATTTTAAATGTTCACTTACTAAATACATAAAATAAAAATTATCTCAGGATTCAGCGTTCGTAAATTTAAATAAGAGTGCGTGATTCTGTGAAAATGATAATAAGTAGACACACCTGGAGGATATTGATAAGAATCACTCAACAGATCATCTCGATATCATTCTTTTTGTAGTCACTCAAAATTGTGTAGTATATATTTTTTTATAAAAATTTTATACACTAAATGTGAAACTTATTTTTTGAAATCTTTTTTATTTATTTAATAACTTTCGCCTTATTTTAACAGAATATACATGTAATATAAATAAGTATAATTCAGGCGAAAAAATTGATACTCTCTCATTAGACTTTATTCACATACTCTTCAATACTTTTACTGATTAGATTATTATACTATATAATAACTATAATAACTATATAATAACTATAATAATTATATAATACCTATATAATAACTATAATAATTATATAATACCTATATAATAACTATAATAATTATATAATGAATATGAAAACTCAATTAAGTATTAGACTCTATAATGTCTAAAATAACTGTATAATAAATATGAAAACTCAATTAAGTATTAGACTCTATAATGTCTATAATAACTATAATAATTATATAATACCGATATAATAACTATAATAATTATATTATATAACATTTACTATTGAAAATAATTCTCAAGCAAATTTCATTATAATGCATTACTATAATATTATACCATAATGTACGAGCTGCTCCATAATAAGTATTCGTCAAACTTATTTTTAAAATCCTATTTTTAAAAAGTGGAGTAAAAGAGGGCTACAATTTATTACTTAAGAGAGTAAAAAGCACAAAAATGCAATCGAAAAATATCGAATCACTAGATGAGAAAAGTGTGATGAAAATATAAATCCAGTTTGATTATCTCTGGAAGCTCGGAGGTATTTATAAGTATAGCTTTATAACTCCTCTATTTCTCCCGGCACTTAAACTGGTTTTGGTGTTTTTAATCTCATCTTGCTCACTGGTAATTCTCTCAGGTTTTATAGCCTTTTTGTTATTCTTTTCGCTTAAAAATTGATTTGCGAACTTTGATTTGTATACTGAAATGTTCATTTTTTTGGAACATCCTGTATACACAGTAATTCTTAAGATAAACTGTATATTGTTTATGATTTGACCTACTTAAGAAGAAAGTAAAGTGCGATTTTGAAATTTATTAATCAGTGAAAAATTAAGAAAAAAATAGCAAGCTTTGTAAAAAAATTAAAAAAAAATTTTTTTGAAATTTTTTTCATTTTTTTTTTTATTAAAAATAAAATATTATTTTGAAATTAATTAACAAATATTTGTTCAGCTAAAAAAATTATCTTTAAACTTGACTGCGAGCTACAAGAAAAATCAGATGTTATCTTAATTTAAAAGCAAATTATAAATTTGAAGAAAACACTAAAAATAAAAATCGATATTTCGAATGTTTTATAAAGCTGAAAATTTTATGCGTGTAAAATGTAAGGGATATGCATAGATTTAAAATTATTATGACATACATTTAAATTCAAGAAATTTTTATCTTACTTTATCACCGTTATTATACAGTCAACTACGTACAATTGGTTTCTTACTCTAATGATTGGATTTTATCGTCTTCAATTTTTCACCTAACGGTGACCAATAACTCACCCTGTGAATACAGTATTCACTTTGATTCGAATCAGCTAACCACCATCCCTTCTCTGTATTAATTAATAACTTAAGGTGTGGTATCAGATAAAAACGTACTCAACGTCCTTTTTATTATTAATACGTGGTGCAGAGCCCTGGTGGCTCAGAGGATGGAGCATTCGCCAATGATGTGAATCGGGTTCGAATCCCAGAGATGGTGGGTTGATACGAATTCCGCACCCGGCTCGCACTAACCACAGTGCTGACGTAAAATATCCTCAGTGGTAGACGGATCATGAGCTACAGTCCCCTTGTCATCGGATTAACAGTAGGAGGTTATCGTGGTTTCCCTCTCTGTGTAACGCAAATGCGGGTTAGTTCCATCAAAAAGACTCAGTTCCACGAAGGCATAGTTTTCCCCAATACTTGATCCAGGAGTTCCCTTGTCTTCTGGGTTGGATTCAAAACTTCAAGGATAAGGAGTTGAACATTAGTAGTCATAAACTTAAAATTGAGTCGATTGTTCAACGACGGTTATAAGATAAAATATGTGGTGTAATCTGGAAAATGTAGTCCAGTCAGCAGACTAAAGTTCTTTAGTGTAATTCTACTATTTTATATAATATTCGCAATATTTTAGAAGCTTACTAGGCAATTCAAATATATTTTGCACATATTAATAAAACTAATTTCTTCAAAAGTAATTCCGCGTAATTTTCTATAAATTATTTATCATTTATTATTTTTTTTAATAGTGGTTGAAAATATTTTAATAGTATGATAAACACATTTTTACATCATTTTAAACTATGTAAGTTTAAAGGACAAATGCACAACTTGAACACTTAAAATCGGTATCCATAAAAAGTTGGTTGAACAGTTTTTGAGAGATGAGAATTTAAATAAACGATTTTTTTAAAAACTTTTATTACGTTTTAAGCTTTTTATTTTTTATTTAAAGGACGTATGTTTTTTTGTCTTGTTTTGTATCTTTAATGAGACAATTAGCCCTATTTATTAGCATAATTAAGGTAAGGTTCTTGAACCATTTAGATTAATATTGAATACGTGAAAATCTGATCATTAGAACAAAATTTATTTTGTGTGATGTCTTTTTTTTTCCTCTCTCGATACACCAACAAAGAACAGTATTAGCATTTCATATTTATAAAAACTATCCCCTACTAAGTAAAAAATAAATAAATAATAAATAAATTTTCATTTTACTTTTCGTAGTAATAATGAATTGCGTTTTTTTAATTAGTCACTTTAATTACTCACAAATACTTTTTACGCACATTAAACCTTTTTGAAGAAATATGCGATATATTAAGCGACATTTTAAGCTTCAAAAATACATTAGATTAAATTCAATAAATGTAAAAAATATATTTTATTCATGTCAAGTTAGTCACTATGGGATCATATCTTTTCGCGGAAACAAAGGGCATCAAGTTGTCTCGTCGATGTTTTTTCTTGAGAGACTCAAAATTGTCCTCTTCTTCGGTTGTCATATAGAATAAGTTTTTTTTCTTCTATGAATGATGTGCTATTCTTATTAATGTTGCAATAGTCAGTCTTGACTGTAAGGTTAAATTTCGCTCATCTTTAACCAGTATTTTCTGAGCTGATTATGAAAATGGTGATGAAATTGTGGCAGTATTGCTTTAAAGCAGTACTATAATTATCAAGTTTGTAACCTGAAAATTATTCATTCTTATGAATTTTTTCGTGAATTC